>NC_056745.1:417740362-417767862 GCF_019279795.1 Protopterus annectens | reverse complement strand
GCATTGCCCAGTTTCAAGAAAATATCCACTATATGTATATTTTAGAAATAGTACTGCATATAGGCTATATGCCTGCTGTACTTTTCGTGATATACAAGTTGGGCTTTGAGGTTCTCTTGCTTCGGGTGAGACTCAGGAGTTAACATTCTCTGCAGTCATTGAAATATGCCAGTAATAGATAATGAGATTGATTTAAATAGTATGTCACATCATCTCATTACCTGTCACTGGTGTAGTTGTGCTCTCCTCACTTGTGCAACTGGTTTGGGTAGTCTTTAATATATTCCTGTCCCCAGTATGGTGCCATACTGGGTGCTAGACATGAAAATTATGTTTGGGTAGCATTGCAGGTTTCTGGAGGCTCTCCACAATGCTGCTCCAATCTTGATGGCATCTGTCCCTGAAGAAATACCCTTTAGTTTACAAGATTAAGCCCTTTGCCAACATATAGTTTGACATTTCTGTGCATTATTACCATACATTCACAGGATACATGGTTTTACTGTACAAAGATATGATCCATGTAACAATATTTTGTTGCTGTCTTTTAAGCACCCTGCATTCATGCATGCACATAAAAAAACAAGCACGCTTAAGGTTTCAAAGAATTTAAATATAAGCAGAATTATTTAGAAATTTTGTTTCACCTATTTCAACATCATTAAGAAATGTTTGTTTACCTTACATACTGAGGTACGAGTCAGTGCCTTTCTGTTCTTTTAATTTTGAATGACTATTTTAGTTTGTTGTATTTTAATATTGGTACGCTGATTTTACCTAAGAACCTTTCCTCATTTTCATTACACTTAGCAGATCAAACTCTCTAAGAAGGGTTATCAGATAGCAAACAAAACTGATTACGTAATGTAAAAAAATACTGATTTAAGAAATGGAATAAACGACACTACTCATCCGAACTGTGGGAATGCCTCTGTATTACTGCAGTTTGTACCCAACATTGTCATTTTATTATTCCATGAACCCACACAGCATATTGCCTTTATAAATTCACACTTTACATTTAATTGTACTGGAATTTATTTGGTCTCATTCTCATTAAATACTGCAGAAAAAGCACTATTCCAATAAAAATCGGGTGGAGCTACTTTTCTTGTTATTACATCCAAAGAAATATCTCTCTAGCTGATTCTTAATACATATTGTTGATTTATACATGATCAGTACTAATAATCCTGTGACACATAAAATCTTGAAAGTATGTAATTGAATTCAGACCTGCTCATTTTTGTTTCTTGCAGTGACCATGTCAAGATCATTCCAGCAGTGAAAAATGTCAACTACCCCAAAGCAAAATAGATGCTGACTAATTGAGCATTAGCCTTGTGTCAGTCCCCAGTAGCAAGTCTGAAGCAGTAGGCCATCTGTAATATGACAGCAGCATCTGACAGTCTTCAAGCAAAATGTAGAACATGTAATGTTAATGTGCGCTGGTCTTTGCAAGATGTAGGATCCAACGGGGATAAAGTGCTGCCCATTTATAGTTTCTGATGAAACATTAAAACAACATTCCATGAAATTCAGCTTTTTTATTTAGCATGGTTTATAAAGTCTATCTTTCCTTTTATTCAATGAAATAAAAATATTCAATGAAATTAAATTATTTTATGATGTGTACAATGGACCCACATTACTCTATAAAGATCCCAATTTCAATTATTTGACATTTCCCCCTGTTTTTATAGTAATGATGAATGACATGAGCATGGAAATAGGATGCATTCCTTCTGTCTTAGCTTATCAGACTAGAGTATTTCTAATACATATGTCTACATGTGCTGTCTGTATTCATTTCTTATTAGCAGAGTATGCCAGAGGCAAAACATTTTGAAGTATTCTGCAGATAGGCAGAAAGATCCTGGGAAATTAGCCTTTTATCAATGCTAACAAGCCTAGCCATTAATAAGCTGACCTAAAGAGGCTCTCAGAGTGAAAAGCTGTAACTTACTGCTATGTTATTCGAAGGCCATAGCATAACTTTCCTTTTCATAACAGTGGTGGATGATGGCAGTCAGGATACATAGGAAAACAGCTCTTACATTCAAGACTTCAGTAACTTTACATTTTGTTAGAGATGTAATAATATAAACATTGTCTTTATTTATCTAGTGCTACCCCCCCCAAGACTTTGTTCAGTTGCTCCTCTGCCTTTACCCACTTGGCTATTTGCTCCATAGGAATAGGAGCTAGGTAGTCCTGGGCTTGGTGAGAATCCTATGTCCCATTCATTCTTGCACAGGAATCCCCCATCAGCCATCCAGTCAGTGGTAAGACTGAGGTTATTGGGAGTGGGAGCGCTTGCTTGAATGGGGGGATTGATGTACCCCCCTTCTCACAGGAACACTACCCATGGAGGGGAACTGCACCTCTTCATGCTAGTTCCCCACAGGTACTTTGTATGAATGTACTATGGTAGTGTAAGATTAGCAGATTTAAAATGTTACAGGTTGAACACCTAGCAAGCTAAAGCCACATTCCTTCTCTCAGGATGGGTGAGCCGGCACCAGCTACTTAGTCCCATCATCCTCGGCCTGCTTCGACAGGAACCCAAACCCTAAGTCAAAGTTAGGGCTTTTTCTCTGTGTCATGGACCTGGCTTTCTGTCTTTTATAAAAAAGGACTCTAAACAGAAATGTAGTGTATTTTGCACATTTTATGTTTATATGCACTGTGGGTTTTAGGTGAATTGGAAACCTATGCAAAGGGATTAGTGGTGACACACTCACTGCCCAGTGTTTCACCCAGACACCACCCACAGTATGCTCCTCCCATCATGATCTTCTTGTACCACACAGATTAATTTTTTCCGTTTTTTTTTTTTTTTTTTTTATACACTGTGTTTCATTCTTCCACTAGCCTTTCAATACAACTGAACTGCATAAGAGTGCATTGTAGTGACTGTGGAGGAAATAAATGAGTTATGATGGGGTATGGGGACTGCCAAGCTTCCAAAAATGATTTCTTTCCAGATACCCTGAGATTAATTTTAGAAATGTTTTTCCAACGTTTTGATCGATTTTGTCCTCCATCCTTACAATACACACTAACTGGCCATGACTGCAATGGAATAACTGTAAAGAAATTACTGAATAAAGGCAGGGTCCTGGGAGCTACTAAAGCACAGATGCCTTGCAGTTCTAGATATTATGCAGTACAGTTTAGACTTTTTTCCAACCTTTTAATCCAGTGATAGCCTGAACAAAAATCATGACTAAAGAAAGCAATTCAGTCTTATTCTTGTGTCCAATACTTAATGTTCAAAGTTGACAAAATAGTACTTCTCAATTAAGTAAGTAGACAAATTCTCACAAGGATGCATAAATCATACCTGGGAATAGTGCCACTTCCTAATTCCCCCTTAAATAAAAAAGATAGTCATTGTCTGTGTACCCCTCTGATGTTAGACTTGGTTGAAACTGAAAGAACAAATGAACACAGTCATATATTTCAAGTTGTCACTTTAATACATATGTTCAGCATGGCTCCTTACCCCATACCCCTACCCCTGAAAGGCAGCCACCTTCATTGTACCCACTGATGTCAGACTGGGAAGAAACTAAAAGAAACCATGTCCACTTTAATATAGTTTTGCTTGCTGATAGCAGACTTATATACACAACATGCCTCCTTACCTCTTACTCAAAATATACATCTGATATTTAACTGCAAGGAAAGTGAAAAAGAATCATCTCAGTGGTATATTTTAACTTGCTCTTGATAC
This sequence comes from Protopterus annectens, assembly GCF_019279795.1. Taxonomy (NCBI): domain Eukaryota; kingdom Metazoa; phylum Chordata; order Ceratodontiformes; family Protopteridae; genus Protopterus; species Protopterus annectens. The sequence goes on along the minus strand of NC_056745.1, from coordinate 417,764,123 downwards.
AGTGGACACTGCCCCTAGAAAAGCTGTTCAGACCTATAGTGCAATCCTCTGAGTTTTGCCTGAGCAGAAGAATTAAAGAATAACCACACTGTCCACATCCCAGAATCTGGGCACAGTTCTGTACAGGATTAGGTTTATAGTAGGTGGGTTCAGAGCAGAGGCTGAGGATGGGTACCCCAAACAACCCTGTGTTTGAATCCACTTGTGCAGCAAATGCTGTGGGTGGAAGAAAGAGAGGAAATAGCCTAAACATTTATTTATTTATTTGACATTTGTTAACTGAGTTGTCCATCTGATCCAATAGCCCGTTTTCAGTGGAGACCTGAGGAGAAAAGCTCCAGCAATGCAAACATAAAAGGATAACATAATAGACAATATACAAAAACCCAAGAAAAACAATGCAGCAATGCAACATAAGGAAAAATTGCATATGCAATAGCAGGTCCTAGTCTGAACATCATTAAATCAAAACATACTACAGCAAACTCACTTTCACGAAAGTGCATTTTAGCGAAAATGCACTTTCGCAAAAAAAAAAACAGAAAAGAAAAAAACAACAAGCAGTTTACATGTAGATTTAGTTGTACATCAACATGTACTGTTGATTGTACAGCTAAGCAAACTGTTGCTTGGATCACGGTACCGCGGGGAAAAGGGAATATTCCCTTTTCCCCACTGTAGTGCGATCACGGAGTGAGAATATTATAGTAGGGGGGTCTGGGGGTACGGCCCCCCACAAGAGTGGTGCAGGGGGGCTTGCCCCCCTGCATAAATGTGAGTAGTGTTTTATTTCTGTAGGTTTTTTGGCATTTTGTTTTTCGCAAAAGTGCATTTTCACTAAAATGCATTTTCGCAAAAGTGAGTTAGCTGCAGTACGTTTCAATTAAATGCACTTTCAATGTAACAACATAGATCTGCAATAACATATGCATATAACATAACATAACATAACATAAAACAAAATATATAACACAATCTAAATATTCAGCAACTGCAGAAACGACCAGTAACATAAACTCACAATGCTGTTCGGTTAAAATAAAGGCTGTCCTCCACCTGATAAATTCCAAAAAACGGGCGAACCCGTATAAATGTTAAAAAAGTTTAATAACTCATAAAACCATAGTAACAACCAAAAAACAGATTAAGCGGGCTTTCATCTCATAACCTGAGACTTTATCAGAATCATCTGTTAATTTAAAAAACATCATATTTAAATAACCTTCCACTCTTTTCTATTGGTTAATTTTGGCGCTCAAAACAATTACGTACATTTTTTACTTATATTATGATGTTCTTCATCTCACATTGCTGCAGTCCTTACATATGGGGTAGTCCGCTGTCCTCGGTCGACCTGAATACCAAAGTATTAGGCTGACGTCGGTCAAGGCGCTTAAAACTGACATCAGGACGTCAGGGTACAAAAGCGCATGACCGACGTCATATCCTCAGTCTTTTTTGCCGCATGGTCCGATGCAGAAGCAGCGTTGCAAGTGCCGTTCGGCGTTCTGAAATTTTTCGAGTTCGGAGTTTCAGACCGAATCCAAGTTGGCTAAGTACCCCGTTGGGGAATATTTTGTTTTTTTCTTGCCTCAGTGTATTACCGGATGTCAGAAAAAGTGAATAATTGTATTTCTTGTGGGAAACAGATACCGCATAGGGATTATCATTCTTTGTGCATTCCTTGTTTGGGGCCTGAGCACGACGTAGTCGGGTGTCGCTTCTGTGCTAGGTTCAATAAGCGCACTATTAAGTGAAGGTTAGATTGTGCTAGGCTGGTCTTCGGTAAGCGGTGCAATTATAATATGCCGTCGGATTCTCCGGCGCCCGCTTCCAAAAGAAGCGCAAAGACAAAACAGTTAAACCCAGGCAAGATGAGTCGTCCGTTCCGGACGCCGGTTCTTTAGAGGCTTCAGTGGAACCGGTGGTTCCGATGGAGGCTTCTCTGGAGTCTCAGGGGGAGACTTTGATTTTGCAGGATGTGGCCTCTCAAGAGGCAGGTCAGGCTGAAGGGGCTTCTCAGGTTACTATACTCCCTCCCTTCCCAGGGTGGTTAGGCCCCTCCTTCTGTTTCCAAGGCTTCTTCCAGAGGCAGGCCAGGTTTAGCTTCTGTTGGTGTCACTCCTAGTTCAGCAGGGTCTGTGCCTAAGAAGCACATGCTTAAAATGGCAGAAGATTTGATTACTCTGATTAGAGGTTCTTTGCCCCCTCCTGATAAGAGGCCTAGGGTGGAGCCAGAGTTGGAAAGTTTTGAACAGACTTCGGATGTTTCAGAGTCTTCGGCTGAAGACTTGCAGGAGTACTCCCCTTATTCTGATTCTGATGCAGAAGATTCCACTCCTTCTGCTTCTCCTCCAGAGGATTTTTCTTTTTCAGAGACACTTCATTCTATGAGGGAACATTTTAAGTGGGAAGGTCAGGACTTCTCTGATTCACGGAAAAGGCTTAGGGAATTTTTGTTTTTACCTCAGCACAGGCCCTTAGCTATACCCCCTGTTCTGGATGTTGTGCAAGATGTGTTTTCAGAGGCTTCACTTAATCCTGATTCTCTGCCTCCTGCGCCTGTTAAACCGGATAGGTATTACAGGGTGCCTGAGGCTCATAAATATCTCTATAAGAGTCCTAGGGCGGACCCAGAAACTATTAGTCAGGGACCTAAGGGTGTCAGGGCCTCTGTTGTAAAAAATCCGGTTCCTCTAGATAAAGAGGCCAGAGCTTTGGATAGATGGGGAAAGAAGGTCTATACATCTTCTACCTTAGCAATGAGGGCTTTGAATTGCCAGTTTCATATGTTGAAATATCAAAATTTTCTTCTTTCTCAATTGAAATCTAAGGTGGATGCTCTGGCAGAAGGCATTGACTGTAAAGAATTACAAGATTTGGTGCATGTCTCTGTACAGGTGGGTAAGCATTCTTTACAATGTGGTTTTGATGCTGTGCAGGCCTCTTCTAGGGTGGCTGCCACTGGTTCAGTTCTTCGCAGGCACGCCTGGCTGAAGGATCAGAATTTATCTGACCATGTTAAGACAAGGATTTTGGATGCTCCTTTGCAGTCTGAAGTGTTGTTTGGTCCACCTGTGGAGTCAGTCTTGAAGAAAATGGAAGACAAGGCTAAGTCTATGCAGACTGTTAAAGATTTTTTGCAAGTTCAGCCTCCGAAGTTTAGTAGGAATTGGCCTGCTAAGGGGTGGACGATCCTTCTTATGGTTCTCAGTCTAGGGGTAGATCTAGACGTGGTAGGGGCAGAGCTCAGAGTTCCTTCAGACCTAGAACAGGGAGTTCACCTGCACAATCTTTGAGTGAGGGCAGGGGCCAGTCCTTTCGTAAACAGGCCCAATGACCTACTTTTTCAGCTGCCAGATCCTTCTTGCCTGGCAGCACCTTTGGGAGGACGGTTGGCACTCTTCAAGGAAAATTGGATTTTAATTACCCAGGACAAATGGGTATTGGATATCATACACCAAGGTTACAAGTTTTATTTCCATACCTTGCCTCCTTTCAAGGGCATGCCAGACGTTCCTCCTCAGCAAAGACTAGAGGCTCACAAACAAATTTCTCTACTACTTCAAATAGGAGCTATACAACCGGTCCCTCTGCCAGAAGTGGGCCTAGGATTTTATTCTCGCCTGTTTCTAGTACCAAAGAAAGGGAACACGTGGAGACCAATTTTGGATTTATCTATCCTCAACACATATCTGGACATTCCCAAGTTCAAAATGTTGACGTTACAACAGCTTTTACCTCTGCTGGGCAAAGATCACTGGATGGTGACTCTGGAACTCAAGGAGGCTTACCTTCATGTTCCTATCAGGCCCAGTTGCAGGAAGTATCTGCGTTTTCGGGCTGGGACTTTTCATTATCAATTCTCTGCATTGCCCTTTGGCTTATCTACTGCGCCCAGAGTGTTCACGAAGGTTCTGGCTCCAGTGGTAGCTTTCTTCAGGCTAAGAGGAATACAAATCTATCCTTATTTGGACGATTGCCTGATTCTGGCTCAAGGAAAGGACGAACTTCTTCATCATTTACAGTATGTGATGGCAGTGTTAAGATGCCTAGGGTATTCTGTGAACGAAATAAAGTCCAGTCTAGTACCCTCTCAGGACATGTGCTTTCTGGGTGTGAGACTGAATACAGCATCTCAGATGGCCTTTTTGACCCCGGACAAACAAAAGAATCTTTCTCTTTATTTCCATCAATTGTCTCGTCAGTCCAGGCTGACTGCAAGGACAGTCCTTCAAGCCTTGGGGTTCATGGCATCTTGTATTCTGGTACTTCCCAATGCCAAACTGCATATGAGGAAGCTACAATGGTATCTCAAAATGTATGGACAACACTGCCAAGATATGGACACTGTCATTCAGATGATACCTTGCATTCAAAAGGAATTTTTGTGGTGGGCTCAGGAATGTCACCTAAACAAGGGACTCTCTGTGGCCCGACCAGAGGCGAGTCAGATTCTAACGACAGATGCCTCAGACAAAGCTTGGGGAGCTCATCTAAATGGAAAATGGGTACAAGACACGTGGCCTGCCAGACTGCAACATTTACATATCAACTTGAAGGAGATGTTAGCAGTCCAATTTGCATTGATAGCTTTCAAGGATTTACTTCTTCCAGGGCAGGTGTTGATTCAAACAGACAACACAACTGTCATGTGGTACATCAACAAGCAAGGGGGACACATTCATACCCTCTATGCAGACAAGCAATGATTTTGTGGGAGACTGCTCTCAGTTTACAGCTAAATCTTCAGGCAAGGTTTCTGCCAGGATCACAGAACTCCTTAGCAGATGTGTTGAGCAGACAAATTATGGATCCCCACGAGTGGAAATTGGATCCTCATGTATTTCAAGAATTGACAGTGTTATGGGGAACTCCAGACATAGATCTGTTCGCTTCTCCACTAAATTACCAGTTGCCAAAGTTTTGCACAAAAAGGTTTCATCCCACAGCTTGGAAAGTGGATGCTCTCTCATTCAATTGGAGCAATATTCACGTGTATGCCTTTCCACCACTGCCTCTCCTCCCAAAGGTACTCCTGAAGGTCAGACAGGACAAGCCAACCATGATTTTAATAGCTCCGGATTGGCCTCGACAGCACTGGTACCCATTACTGAGAAGTCTGGTACGGGAGCCTCCATGGCCTTTGCCTTCGATTCCACACCTGCTGTCTCAGGAGAACAGTCATTTACTCAATGTCAAACTTCACTCTCTGCATCTAACAGCCTGGCATATTCTGTTTTAAACCCTGGAGGGTCTCAGCTTCCGCAACAAGTTTTGAATGTTATTTTGGAGGCCAGAAGGCCTAGTACAAGGAAAGTTTACGCAGATAAATGGAGGAGATTTTTAATTTGGAGTACAGCTAAGGATTTTGATGTTTCTAAACCTAATTTAAGTGTTGCTCTACAATACCTTACTGAGTTATTGGACAAAGGTTTGTCCTTCTCCTCTATAAAGGTTCATGCTGCAGCAATTTCTGCTCACTATGACTGTGACCCACCATTATTTTCTCATCCTTTGTTTAAGCAATTCCTTAGAGGGGCAAAGAATATAAGACCCCACGTAGAGCTCCTACTCCTGCTTGGGATCTCAATTTTGTGTTGGAGAAACTCACTCTACAACCTTTTGAGCCTGCAGCTACTGCCGAGTTGAAATATTTATCATGGAAGACTGCTTTTTTGTTGGCCATTACCTCTGCAGAAGGGTTTCTGAATTACAGGCCCTTATGGCGGTTGAGCCTTTCTTAATTTTCCACAAGGATAGGGTGTCTTTAAGGCACTAACCCTTCCTTTATGCCTAAAGTCGTTTCTAGTGTGGCTTTAAACCAAACTATTCATTTGCCTACTTTTATGCAAACCCCAAAATAAAGGGGAGAAGATTTTGCACACTTTGGATATACACAGACAGTTGCGATATTATTTGAGCAGAACTAAAGGGTTCAGGCAGTCTCAGCAGTTGTTTGTTTCATTTGCTTTGGGTTCTCAGGGCAAACCTGTTTCAAAACAAACTATTTCTAAGTGGATTGGTTTTTGTATTGCTTTCTGTTATTCCCATCATGGTAAGGAGATTCCAGCTGGGATTAGGCCTCATTCCACTAGGGCTACTGCCACTTCTACAGCTTTTTTAAGGGGGGTGGCTACTAAAGATATTTTGGAGGCAGCTACTTGGAGTTCTGTGCATACTTTCTCTAAGCATTACCACCTTCCACTTTATTCTAAATCTAGGGCTGGATTTGCCACTGCAATTTTACAGGGCATTTTGGCAGCTCCTAATGCTTTATAGTTTTGCCATCCTCCCTTACCTCTGCTTTGGGATTCTACCCATATGTAAGGACTGCAGCAATGTGAGATGAAGAACATAGTACAGTTTTGTACCTACCATAAATGTAGATGTTCAAGATCCACATTGCTGCAGTCCAATTTACCCTCCCTCCTTCCCTCTGTAGTTAGAGGTGGTTGTGTGGTTTGGGTTGTAAATTTTGTAAATGTGGTTAGTGCAGGGGTGGTTGGTGTTTCTTTGCTGTTTTTTGGCTTTGGCCTTTCTTTTTAGGGCCTTCTGACATCTGGGGCAAGAAAAGACTGAGGATATGACGTCGGTCATGCGCTTTTGTACCCTGACGTCCTGATGTCAGTTTTAAGCGCCTTGACCGACGTCAGCCTAATACTTTGGTATTCGGGCCGACCGAGGACAGCGGACTACCCCATATGTAAGGACTGCAGCAATGTGGATCTTCGAACATCTACATTTATGGTAGGTACAAAACTGTACTTTATGTTATAGCGTTGGTTAGTACCCTATTGAAAAATACATATTTAAAAATACATATTTAAAAAATGCCATATTTAAAAATACCATATTTTAAATATTTAAAAATTCCCTGTTTATAACACTTTAGTAGAAATGTGGTATAGTAAAAAACAATGTTAAAATATTGAAAATGAATATCACCTTTATATTAAAATATTGAAATCTCTATAATAAAAAAATATATATATATAAATAATAATAATAATAATAATAATCATACAATAAATATAACCTTAAAAATGGCATACATATATATATATACATAGTGACAAACTCATAATATCCTCTTAGGGTTTAATGACAACAATTTCATTTCTGGTTTTATAAAGATGTGGTCATTCATTCCTGGTTGAGTACAGGAATCCAATCTAATTTGCCATATCATCTCACGATATTCCAGGAATGTTTCCCAATCACCACCCCTATCCTTCTGTTTAACTTCTTCCAATACCCAAAATTTGATGTTCATGTTTGTACATTTAAGGGTATGCCTATAAAGGGCATTATTCTCATTCTTTTCATTAATGTCTTTGACATGTTCATATACCCTATTTCTTAAATTCCTTTCAGTTTTCCCCATGTAGTATGCCCCACATGTTAAACAATATGCCAGGTACACTACTCCTCTTGTATAGCAACTAAAGTAGGTATGACTCATCAATTTGAAATCAATGCTAGAAATATAAAGTTCCTTTTCTTCCGCCATAAACGGGCATTGGGCACACCTACCACATTTGTGTGTACCCATTTTCCACTCTGCCCCTCCATTATTTTTACCTTTCATCTCCAAATTATTTTTCAAATTCATATTTCTCCTGAAGCTATATTTTAAGGGTTCCTGGAAAAACTGCACACTCGTGGGCATCCTACTGAACATGTTCCAAATCTCATTAATACACCTCCTCAGCCATCCCATGTCAGAATAATAGGTTAATATCAGCCGTGGTAGTTCTTCTCTGGAATTAACATTAACATTTTCTTTCGGATTAGATTTAGTAATAATTTTGTTTCTATTCATGTTATCTAATTCACTATCCAAATGCTCTATGTTGCTGGTATCTATTGACCCATTCTTTAGTAATGGCCCATATTCTACATTTCGCTTCTTAATAATTTCCTTCTTAACATTCTCTATCAACCTTTGAGGGTAACCTCTTTCCCTAAACATATCCTGAACCAAATCAAGTTCTCTAATAAAATCATTAGAGTCTGAGGTCATTCTTGACACCCTAACCATCTGACCTTTAATGACATTCCTTTTTAAATGGTTAGGGTGGTCACTCTGATAGTGTAGCAAGGAGTTTGAATAACATTCCTTTCTGTAACATGTAATTCCTTCTCTCATAATCCTTATTCACCTTCACATCCAAATAATGCATTTCATTCTCATTCCAATCATATGTAAATTTTAAGAAATTAGTACTATTATTCAAAAATTCAATAAATTCTTTTATAATCTCATGTGTGCCCTCCCAAACAATAAAAATGTCATCAAGGAACCTATAATATCTCACTATGTTTTGCTTAAACCTTGAATCCAAAACATATGTTAATTCCCAGTATAGCATAATAATGTTTGCATAAATTGGGGCGCATGCTGAGCCCATAGTTACACCGTCAAGTTGGTGGTATATGTCACCTTGAAAATAAAGGAAATTATATTTCAGAACTAATTCCATACTTTCTAATATTAATCTAAACTCATCTGGATTCAACATTTTAAATTCAAACCACTCTAGGCCCTCTTTGTGGGGAATCACCGAGAGCAAATCTTTGACATCAATTTTCAAGAAAAGAAAGCTCTCATTAAATGGAATAGTACTAAATTTACCTAAAACGTCCCAGGAGTCTACCAATATATGTGAATACTTCAAATGAAAATCTTTTAATTTTGTATCAACTAATATTTCTAGAGGTTCGTCTTAGATCCCTGGGACGTAACAACTGGCCTCATAGAGGGGTCTTCAAGTTGTTTGTGTATTTTTGGAATTCAAAAAATCACAGGTATAACAGGTTTGGATACTTTCAAAAAATTAAGTAATTCCACATCAATTAATCCTTGCAATAAATTGTCCTGTAATATTAGGTAAATTCTTCTGTAGAATATATTCAATTCATTTTTGGATATAATACAATATCTATTTTCTGTATCCAATATTTTTAACATCCTATTAGTATAATCCCATTGGTCCATAAGGACTACCCCTCCCCCTTATCAGGCTTCATAACTCTAATCATTCCATTATTATTAAATAATTCCAAAATTTATTTTTCTTGTTTGTTTAAATTTGAAATCAGTTTTCTTCTCTTCCCATATTCATCCCTAATCATATTGATAGTACACTTTTCTAAATTGGAAATGTCCTGGTGTAATGGGGGGATTATATGTACTACGCTTCTTTAATTTACTCTCTCCAATATATGGATTATCCTGAAATAATACTGCTAAATTTAATTTCCTAGTAAAAAGTTTAATATCCAGCATTATTTCATCTATTTTTGGTTTCCTTGTTGGCACAAAGGTAAATCCTTTTGTAAATAGAGGTTCCAATCAATTTGGAAGACAACAAAGAAAAGGGAGGTACAAGAGATAGACAATGGTATTGGTACTTGTACTTATTCACAAAATATGGAAGGGGTTCCATCCTATAACAACATTTATATGCCATTGTTTATTAATCAAGAGAATGTTGATCCCCGAGTAGAAGAGATTATAAAAATAGATTGTGACAGTGAAATAAATATATTTAATAGAAAAACTATAACATACACTTATAATAATTTCAATATTTATAATTATACTGATTTGGAAGTAACAGATGGATTTTTTTGGACTATTTACAAAATGATTTACCTTTATGCCATCAATGAAACCAAAAATAGATGAAATAATACTAGATATTAAACTTTTTACTCGGAAATTAAATTTAGCAGTATTATTTCAGGATAATCCATATATTGGAGAGAGTGAATTAAAGAAGCGTAGTACATATAACCCCCCATTACACCAGGACAATTTACAGTTTTGAAAAGTGTACTATCAATATGATTAGGGATGAATATGGGAAGAGTAGAAAACTTATTTCAAATTTAAACAAACAAGAAATAGAAATTTTGGAATTATTTAATAATAATGGAATGATTAGAGTTATGAAGCCTGATAAGGGGGGAGGGGTAGTCCTTATGGACCAATGGGATTATACTAATAGGATGTTAAAAATATTGGATACAGAAAATAAATATTGTATTATATCCAAAAATGAATTGAATATATTCTACAGAAGAATTGACCTAATATTAGAGGACAATTTATTGCAAGAAATAATTGATTTGGAATTATTTAATTTTTTGAAAGTACCCAAACCTGTTATACTTGCGATTTTTGTAATTCCAAAAATACACAAACAACTTGAAGACCCCCTATGAGGCCAATTGTTACGTCCCAGGGATCTAAGATGCAGCCTCTAGCAATATTAGTTGATACAAAATTAAAAGATTTTCATTTGAAGTATTCACATATATTGGTAGACTCCTGGGACTTTTTAGGTAAATTTAGTACTATTCCATTTAATGAGAGCTTTCTTTTCTTGACCATTGATGTCAAATATTTGTTCTCGGTGATTCCCCACAGAGAGGGCCTAGAGTGGTTTGAAAAGATGCTTACTGAATTTAAAATGTTGAATCCAAATGAGTTTAGATTAGTATTAGAAAGTATGGAATTAGTTCTGAAATATAATTTCCTTTATTTTCAAGGTGATATATACCACCAATTTGACAGTGTAGCTATGGGCTCAGCATGCACCCCAATTTATGCAAACATTATTATGCTATACTGGGAATTAACATATGTTTTGGATTCAAGGTTTAAGCAAAACATAGTGAGATATTATGGGTTCCTTGATGAAATTGTTATTGTTTGGGAGGGCACACATGAAATTATAAAAGAATGTATTGAATTTTTGAATAATAGTACTAATTTCTTAAAATTTACATATGATTGGAATGAGAATGAAATGCATTATTTGGATGTGAAGGTGAATAAGGATTATGAGAGAAGGAATTACATGTTACAGAAAGGAATGTTATTCAAACTCCTTGCTACACTATCAGAGTGACCACCCCAACCATTTAAAAAGGAATGTCATTAAAGGTCAGATGGTTAGGGTTTCAAGAATGACCTCGGACTCTAATGATTTTATTAGAGAACTTGATTTGGTTCAGGATATGTTTAGGGAAAGAGGGTACCCTTAAAGGTTGATACAGAATGTTAAGAAGGAAATTATTAAGAAGTGAAATGTAGAATATGGGCCATTATTAAAGAATGGGTCAATAGATACCAGCAACATAGAGCATTTGGATAGTGAATTAGATAACATGAATAGAAACAAAATTATTACTAAATCTAACCTGAAAGAAAATGTTAATTCCAGAGAAGAACTACCACGGCTGATATTAACCTATTATTCTGACATGGGATGGCTGAGGAGGTGTATTAATGGGATTTGGAACATGTTCAGTAGGATGCCCACGTGAATGCAGTTTTTACAGGAACCCTTAAAATATAGCTTCAGGAGAAATAAGAATTTGAAAAATATCCAGGAGATAAAGAAAGGTAAAAATAATGGAGGGGCAGAGCGGAAAACGGGTACACACAAATGTGGTAGGTGTGCCCAATGCCCGTTTATGGCGGGAGAAAAGGAACTTTATATTTCTAGCATTGGTTTCAAATTGATGAGTCACACCTACTTTAGTTGCTATACAAGAGGAGTAGTGTACCTGGCATATTGTTTAACATGTGGGGCATACTACGTGGGGAAAACCGAAAGGAATTTAAGAAATATGGTATATGAACATGTTGGAGACATTAATAAAAAGAATGAGAATAATGCCCTTTATAGGCATACCCTTAAATGTACGAACATGAACATCAAATTTTGGGTATTGGAAGAAGTTAAACAGAAGGATAGGGGTGGTGATTGGGAAACATTCCTGGAATATCGTGAGATGATATGGCAAATTAGATTGGATTCCTGTACTCACCCAGGAATGAATGACCACATCTCTATAAAACCAGATCTGAAATTGCTGTCATTATACCCTAAGAGGACATTATGAGTTTGTCACTATGTATGTATACATATGCATGTCATTTTTAAGGTTATATTTATTGTATTATTATTATTATACATGTATATATATATATATATATATATATATATATTTTTTTTTATTATAGAGATTTCAATATTTTAATATAAAGGTGATATTCGTTTTCAATATTTTAACATTGTTTTTTACTATACCACATTTCTACTAAAGTGTTATAAACAGGGAATGTTTAAATATTTAAAATATTTTATTTTTAAATATGGCATTTTTTAAATATGTATTTTTAAATATGTATTTTTCAATAGGGTACTAACCAACGCTATAGCATAACATAATATAAGTAAAAAATGTACTTAATTGTTTTGACCGCCAAAATTAGCCAATGGAAAAGAGTGGACGGTTATTTAAATATGATGTTTTTTAAATTAACAGATGATTCTGATGAAGTTTCGGGTTATGAGATGAAAGCGCGCTTAATCTGTTTTTTGGTTGTTACTATGGTTTTATGAGTTATTAAACTTTTTCAACATCTATACAGGTTCGCCCATTTTTTGGAATTTATCAGGTGGAGGACAGCCTTTATTGTAACCGAACAGCATTGTGAGTTTATGTTACAATCTAAATATTATATATTACAATAATTGTTATATACACAATAACATAACATATAACATAAGAACATATAACACATATAAGAACATTATGTTTCTATTACATGACTAGGAGGACGAGGGGGGTACCTTAGACATTACATTAGTTTTTTCTTTATATAACCATCTTAATTGTATCACAATTAAAACAGTGGCACAGGTGCACATGCATTAATATGAAGTAAAACAAACCATGATAACATTTTTCATGCAGAATACTCATATGTTTCCTTTTTAACAGCTTCTTCATCTTCTATGTAATGTGCGCATTCATTTTTCTAGGGATCACATCTCAAGTTATTTTATTTCCTTTACAGTATTCAGTACTTCAGTTACATTTGGTTTATATTTTGATTTCTGTTTACCAGTAATTATATTTTTAGCAGTTAGACGCATTAAAATTAGTAAGGCCTTACTGTGTCTACGCAATTCAGAGCCTAAGTCCCAACTGAAAAGAATCATTTCCATAGTTACAACAATTTGCTCTCCTAATATTTCTGCCAAAACTTTCTGTAGGGAATTTTTAATATCTGCTAACTTGTTACATTCCCAGAACACATATTCTGAATTAACTTCTCTTTCCGATCATATCTCCAGTATTTGATATCTACTTGATTGACTATTATTTATGCAAACACTTCCAAACAAACATCCTAAACCTTCTGGACTTTGTTGCATAGTCGGAAGACATACTAAAATCTCTAGCATAGTTGTCTTTCAAGTATCACTCCCCTATCCCTAAGTCTTTGTCAGTACTCTGTTATCAGTCCTTGGTATGGAAGACAATCAGACATGGAATAGTGGGGAGGACTACCCTAAACAAAGGCATTAAGTTACACTGCTACCAGAAGAAGATGGACTAGCCTAGATCCTACCAAAAATGTACAATATTACAAGGTGGGGGAGTGTAAACTACACTGGACATAAGGCCTTATTTATAATACTAGAAGAGGGAAGGCAGGAGCTGGACTAGTGTACAACTGAGGATGGTAATATATTAAAAACTAAAGGGGTCATGGAGTTTACATTTCAAATGCAGGGAGGATGATCATGGGGAAATATTAACAGCAGTCCAAATGAGCCAGCATTTGGGTTCTGAATGATGAAGCCAGTTGGAATGTGTATTAATGATCCAGCCTTTGTAATCTGATTGGTGAAACCAGTTAGAATGTGTATTTTACCACACAATCCTGCCCTCAACAAATATGGACTATACAACAAAACCTATGCTATGACTGTTTTTATATTTCATGAATCCAAGGCACACAGTAGATACAGTATCAGTGCCACAGTTTAAAAATATGCATTCAGTTATACTACATGTCTTCAGTAACTAAAATAGTCCCCATCATAAAAAAAAAAAAAAATTCTCTAAGACCAAACCAAAAGTACATATTCCTTTTCTCACCCAAATCCAGGACCAAATATCACTCCAACACCCCACCACCATATTACCAACAATAAATCCACCTGTAAATACCTCAAATTCCTCACCACGAATGCCCAAAGTTTAAAAAATAACTTAACCCTCTTTCATGCCTGACTCAATCACAACTCACCTGACATTGTAGCCATCTCAGACACCTGGCTAAAATCACATAGAAGTGACTCCGAATTCCTTCCCCCTGGATTTCAAGCTCTTAGATCTGACCGCTTAAGTCAGAGAGGTGGTGGTGTTGCATTAATCTACTCCAATCAGTTGTCCATTACTCCATACCCCAATCTCATCCCTTCCTTCTATAATGCTGAACTTGTAATTGGCCTACTAAAAATAAACGATAAAAGCATCTGCATCATTTCCCTCTATATTCCTCCTGGTAACAACACCACTACCCTGGAAGAGATCCACTCCTGGACCTCCACTAATATTAACCTAGAAACCTACATACTTGAAGATGTAAATATTGACTGGAATAAAATCAATAATCCTAATCCACCATATCTATCAATCTATTTAACTACACCCAAATAACTAACTCCATTACCAGGCCTAACAAAACCAACCCCCCTGGCTCCATACTAGACTGGATCTTAGTATCCCACCCTAATTAAGTCATAAAATCTGGTGTTATTCCTGGCCCATTAGGAGACCACTTCCCAGCCTTCTCCCATCAAGCTACCCTCACTTCTCCACATTCCCACCAGTTCATTCATACTCGTAACCTCACTAACTTTAATCCTACTACTTTTTCTGACTCCCTTAAGCAAACTAACTGGAGCCCCCTTAAAACTCTTCCATTAGACAATGCCGTTGAATTTTTCAACTCAACATTCTTAAATGTCCTTAACTCCCTAGCTCCAATAAGAACAAAGAGAGTAAAAACTAACATCGCCCCATGGCTAACCAAAGACACCAAAAAAATTATGCTACAAAGTGACAAAACCTGGAAAACATACCTCCAATATAAACAGCCTGGAATCTTACTTAAATATAAGCAACTATGCAACCTCACCAAAAAACAAGTCATTAGAGACAAAAAGTCTTACTACAACAAGCTACAAGTAAACCATCCAGAAAACCCCAAACAATTTTGGAACTCAGTTAATTCCCTTCTTAGCCCAGGTACTAAAAACAACCCCTGTCCTGACACCAGCAAATCTGACCACGAAATTGCCTCACTATTCAATTCCTTCTTCACCACTTCTGTTGCTGAGCTGACCAAGACCTTTACCAGCACTAACCCTCCTCCACACCCCACTCAGTCTTCCTCTCCCTCTACTCCCCCCTCCCCCTACTTTTGAACTTAAACCCGTCTCCATCTACCTTATAAAGAAATTACTCTCAAAAATAAAGCCATGCTCCAATGCCCCCGACAACATTCCATCCTCCTTCTTAAAAATAGCCACCGATGGTATTGCTCTCCCTATCAGGATCCAGATCAATAGATCCTTACTGGAATTCTGTGTACCCAAACTATGGTGCACTGCCTATATTTTACCACTTCATAAGGGTGGCAAAAACTGTAATGTTACAAATTTCCACCCTATAGCTATCCTCTCCCCAATCTCCAAACTTCTTGAAAAATGCATCCACCTTCAGCTCATGCCATTCCTTACCAAACACCAGCTACTCACTCCCACCCAATACGGCTTCCGCCAAGGACATAGTACCAACACCTCCCTCCTCTCCTTCTTACATACTGTAAATCTAGCCCGAGACTCTGGTAAAATAGTATCCACAGTTCTGCTGGATCTATCTAAAGCTTTTGATGCCATTTCCCATACCCACCTCCTAAACCATCTGTCTAATCTTAATCTCTCCCACAAGTCACTTTCCTGGTTCTCCAGCTATCTTTCAGACAGGTGTCAGGCTGTAAAATGGGGACAAGGCAACTCCACTTTCCTTCCTACCCCCACTGGAGTACTCCAAGGATCCATACTTGGCCCAGTGCTATTCAACATCTTTATTAACGATTTTCATAAAGCCATACTGAACACCAAAATTGTGCAATATGCTGACGATTCTACTTTAATTTGCTGTGCCTCTAACCAATCAGATCTCCAATCACTGACACAAACTGCTTTCTCAACCACCGAAAATTGGATGCTCCAAAATCACCTCTCACTAAATGCCAACAAATCTAAAATCCTTCTATTTTTTCCTTCAAAAACTTCCCCTATTGATAAAAACTCTCTTTAAATTACCAACCAAGATAACTCCACTATAGAGATTGTTCCCTTTGCCAAACTTCTTGGTGTTACCATTGATGAACACCTGAAATTTAATACTCACATCCAGCTAAACATTAAGAAAACCCACATAAAACTCGGTTTACTTTACAGAAACAGCTACTTCCTCACACCTTCCACCAGACTAACTCTCACCACTACCTATCTCCTTCCCCTCTCTACTGTACAGTGCTCCTCTGCTTGCTAATCTTTCCTCCACTTTCTCCTCCAAATTGGAAGTCTGTTACAATAAAATCGCCAGATTTGCCACCAAAGCCAAATCCTCCTCCCATCATTGTGCTTCCCTTCGCTCATTAAATTGGCTTGAACTCCCCAACCAACTAGACTTTCTCCAAATCACCACAGCCCACAGATTATTTTTCCAAACTACTAAGTGCCCTGCACTATCCAATATTCTACTACCAGATACCCCCTATAGAACCCTTAGATCTACCCACCAAAACCTAATCACCATCCATAAACCCAAGCACCCAGCTGGTCAGCTTCTGCTCTCCTTCTCCTTAGATAAAAAAATGGAATTCTCTCCCTTTTTCACTGAGGGCCTGTGACAACCTTGTAAACTTTAAAACTCTACTTCATTCCTACTTTTATTCAAACAGGAAATGTAACTGTACTCTTCCCCCATACCTCTCAAGCACTCCTCCGCTTATACTCCTGGCTAACACTCACACCAAGCTAACCTTACTCACAAGTGTAGATTGTATAAATAACATAACTGTGATATGCAGACACTATGCTATATGCCTGTCTTTCCTGCATAAACAAAATTGTAATTGTTTGTATTCTTGTTCTGTTGTGTATTCTATGTTCTGAATAATACATCTTTCTAAGTTTTGTACTGTAAAGATTCTTTGTAATCAATTCATGTAATTAAACTATGCATTGCGGAGCTTTTCTCCCCAGTCATCCACTGAAAATGGGCTCCCTGAGCCCAGTGGACCCCCCCAGTCATCAAACTGGAATAAATAAATAAAGAAAGAAAGAAAGAAAATGTGTACAGTGGACAGGTGTGCCCCCTCATATACCCATACTAATGCAGTTAACATATATGTTTGTATGGAAATAGCAGCATAGCACACATTGGCAGGGCCGTACCAATACATATGAAAACATGTTGCCTGTCCACAATATGCAGGGGTCAATGAACTATGTGTATGTGTGGTTAGTACTGCCTGGATGTGGCCAGTCGTCTTGTATTGCCCTAGGTACAGTGCTGCCTTTGACAGGCCTATATACAGATAACTGCAGTGCCAACTGTTATGCATGTCAGTGACGCACACTTCTCTGCCACTAACATACCTGGAAGTCACAGTGCTATGTGGAATATGCTACACATATTACTGACATCTTGAAGGATGTGTAGCAGAGGTGCTAAGGCTTTTGTGAATATAAGTGCTGTGTGGTACTGTTGCCAGTGGTCATTCTCAATAATCCTTTTTCTCATGTTTGCTTTTACAAATAATGGATATGCCTGCACAGTTGAAAGCACTCTGTACCCACACCCATAACTCCCAACCTCTGACAGCAAGACGTCTGGACAAGGGCAGAAAGAAGCGTGGAACAAATGCACAATGATAGGCATGTGTTGTAAATATTGCCCTTACATACTAAGAAAGTCGGTAGGGTGAGGGGTTTGCAGTAGTGGGAATGGTCTGAAGGTTATGTATTCTGAAACACTAATGTCTGTATTATTTTGTAACATCATAGTTCAATTATATGTAACTAATTTGCCATAAAAACACATGTGTACGTAGAAAGGATGAAACCTCTAGCCAAACACCTGAACAACTGGCAAAAAAATGTACAAGTCAGAGGTATACACACACAAGGATATGACAGTTCAAGTTAGAAAGATACCACACAAGCAAGAGATCCCCAGCCAGTATATCACCAGGTTGCTGGACTGTTTACACAGCTGTGTGTCATTATTACACTGCCTGTAGCCACACCTCAAAAATGACCCTGTTGGGCAAGAATTTACATAGCTACCCTCATAATATTGGTCTATGCATCATACGACTAGTATTCCTCTGGTAAAGCACTGTGATGATCTGAGGATGTCTGTCACTAGGTAATGACATAATAAATTGCTGTGTCAGACTACAGATATGTCAGAAAATGTCTGCTAAACAAAACAGGTATCCTGAGGAAACCCCTGAGTACTTCTGAGAGGTATGGCTGTAGTACACAAAACCCTGGACTGGAGTACACATATCTCTGGAATGGAGTCCCACCCTAAGCATAGAAGGTCACACTGGGCATACCCCTACACTTAGAGAATCACAAGACATGTTGAAACCCACATTGGAATATATGACTGTATTGTGTATATATATCCATGCATACATACAGCTATGTACACCTCAATTGTCCCCCCACACACACATCAGATAGGATTACCCTCAGCTAACTGTAGGTGGTCCTTATGTGATATATCTGCATCTGCTGCATCAGATACACACACACACACACATTATATATATATATATATATATATATATATATATATATATATATATGTCAAGCATACACACATAGATGTGGGGAACTGAGAGACAGACAGTGATACAGAGAGACACACAGGGGGACACAGACACAGTGAGTCACACACATGGATACCCTGAATGGCATACATCATATCACATCACCTGCATGTGTGTGTGTGTGTGTGTGTGTGTGTGTGTGTGTGTGTGTATCTCCATAGGTCCAAGTATTAGGAGACTCTTCCCACTCAGTAAACTTCACATTGCCCTATTTCACAAGATCTGCTGCTGTCATTCATCTTAGAAGTACCATTGGACACAAATCACTCCTATAAGCTCTGTAGCATGTGCGATAACTGTGTAACACTATATTGCAAATAACTAGAAAGGTAGGGGTTCTAATCTTAATACTGACTGTGTGTGTGTGTGTGTGTGTGTGTGTGTGTGTGTGTGTGTGTGTGTGTCTGTGTGTGTGTGTGTGTGTGTGCGACAGTTGTGCATGTAAGAGTGAGGGTGTGTGTGTTTGTTGTTTTGTAGGTGAAACATTTTTAGGCCATTCCCACCCTCAACAATTCCCAGTGCCCCAGTTTATCAGTCCTGCTGATGTCATTCTCCTTAATGTTAGCTTTGACCAGTTGTCAGCCCAGTAATCTCGATAGCATGTCATAACTATGTAACATTATAGTACAAATCACTTGATGGACAGGGGTTCTAATCTCAGATCTGGAAAATGAGTATGTGTGTGTCTGTTTGTAACAAGTATTTTGATAGGTCTCACACACACTGACCTACTTTATCAAGCCTGCTGATGTCATTCCCCTTATCAGCACCTTTGGCCAGTTATCAGCCTGGCAAGCTCTGTAGCACATGCGATAACTGGGTAACACTATAGTACAAAGAACTAGATAGGCAGGGGTTCAACTCTCAGAGCTGGCAAATCTGCATGTGGGCTGTGTGTGTGTGTGTGTGTGTATGTTTGTAGGAAGAAGTACTTTGATAAGTTACCCACCTACTGGCCTACTTTATCAGTCATGCTGATGTCACTCCCCTTATAGGTACATCAGTGTGTGTGCTAGGCTAATGACTCTGGAGCCGTTACAAGCCTAGCCTATAGATGTGCCCTGCCATTGTACCACCTGATATTAGTTCTCAGTCCCCCTTCAAGTAGATCCACCAGAGTGATCCCTGGGGTGAACTTTCTATACCCATCCACTCATCAAGATTTCTGTGCAACAGGGTCATCCAGGTGCTTTGCTTGACATGTATGGAAAGTCTATTCAAGGGCATTTGCAGTCTCTGGGTGAGGAACCTCTCCTCCCAGCATGTTGTGTTGATTGTGGTAATGAGTTCAAGGTCCCTGCAGTGTGTGGTGCAGAGAGATTGGGATGTGTTTAGATGTATTATTTGTAAAACAGCTGTGTCAGACATAACTTTGCAAGTCAAGCAGAGATTGCCTCTAAGTAGGTGATATGAGACAGAGAATAGCTGGAATCTTTTGAGTCTATCTGTGTAGGACATGTGTTGAATGGATCCTCATTATGAGGTACTTCTGTGGCCTCTCCAGCTGTTGCAGGTGTCTACTGAGGTACGTGCCAAATTGGCCATTATACTTGATGATTGTTCTAATGAGGGAAGAGTACACAGAGGTGATGACCTCTTTCTTCCTGGATGCAAAACGCTAGGTAATGGCATGTGCCACACAGAAGAATTTCCTGACCACATTGGCAATGTGGTGGTTAAAGGAGGGGTTGCTGTCAACCTGTGTCCTCAGATCTCTAATAACACCTACAGTGTTCAGTGGGCTCCCATCAATGTGGCACTTAGTGGGAACTAAGATTTTACCAAAGGGGCTGATGATGCATTTTGTGATGCTTAGCTTCAGGCTATGGTTTCCACACTAGTCAGTGGTGTTAGTGAGGCCTTTCTGTAGGATGTCTGGATCACTTGTGGAGATAATGATGGCTCCCAGCTTGCAGTTGTCAGTGAACTTGGTCAGCCAGAGTTTCTTTGTGTGGGCTTGGACTCCTGAGAAGTAGATGCTGAATGAGAGAGTACTGAGGACTGATCCCTGTGGGACTCCACTCATGACTGGCTGGCAGTCTGATTTGGAGCTCACTGTGTGTTCTGTGAGCTGATTTGCAAACCCCCTAGTGATATAGGGGTTGATGCCTAGTTTGGTATATTCATCCCTAATTCCTGACTGAGGAATGGTATCAAGAGCCTTGGCCAGATTGATGTAGGCTGTATGCAGTGCCTTACTGTCATACACAGCCCTGGTGACTGACTCAAAGAAGCCAAACAGGTTGAGCAGACATGATATCCCTTTCACAAAGCCAAACTGTATGGGGTCCAGAATTAGGAGATTACCTTTATGTTTGTTGATCAGGTCCCTACTGATGTGCTCCATAGCTGTACATATCAGACACGTAAGGCTAATGAACTGATAATTCCCAGGGTCTGTATTTGCCACACCTTTATGGAGAGGGATGACTGTAGCAGTGTGCTATTTTGGAAGGACAAATCCTGAGGTAAGGCTGTGACTGAACAGAGTACACAGATGTGGTGCCAGGTTTCTCTGTAGTTCATGTAGAACACAGCCTGGGATTATTTGGGGTCCCATGGAAGCTGTATTCTTGCCTGTGGACAATGCAGGTGTAACCTGAGTGGAGTACTCATGGGTGCCTGGCATTCCTCTGCCATTCTGACTGCTCCCCTGGTGGGAGAGAGGGGGGTAAAGCTGGCTCTGAATGTGTTGGCAAGAATGTTGGCAATATCTGTTGACACAGTATAGGAGGCAGAATTGTGCAGTACCTCAGAGCACATATGGGTATTGGTGTGGAGGTTCTTAATATAACTATCAAAGGATTTGTGATTGTTGTTAATGTATGCTGCAATTCTGCCATCACAGGCAGCTTTAGATGATTCCATGAGGGATCTCAAGTTGTTGGTGAGGCTAATAAGGGTGTTTTACCACTCTTGGGACTCTACCTTTTTCTGCAACAGTTTCTTTCTTCTGTTGTACAGGTTATTAATGGCAGGAGACCACCAGATTGGCCTCCAGTGTTTGGAGGTGAGTGGCATGGTTATGTTGGGTATAGCTAGTTCCATGCACTGATGTACATCTTTGTAGTGTGCATTTGTGTAAGATTCGGCAGTAATGCATGTAATTTCCATTGGCATGGGTGCTGTGAAGTTAGCCACCTCTGTTCTTATGAGTCCAAATTCAGGTTTGGAGAAGTTGTTCAAGGTGGTTACCTTTGCAGTGGGTGTGCGTGAGATGTGAATTTCCATGGTCATTCCTCTATGTTGGATCTGACCAGTTAGCGATTGACTACTGTTGTCAAGCAATGGTCCCATATGTTAGTAATAAACACAGGTCAAGGATGCTGCTTCCTCTACTGGGTATCAAAATGAGCTGGTCCAGGCCATTGGAACTAATGTATTCCAGGAAGCGTTGTGCCAGTGTATTGGTGCATGAGTATTTATTCCACTTGATGGTGGGGTAGTTGAACTCTCCTAGTATGTGAGTGTTGGGTTGGACCTTGATAGATTCCAGGGTGTTGAGGAATGTAGATTGAGAGTCTAGGGACATGGATGTGGACCTATAGCAGGCTATGACCTGGATTGCACTATTACTCAATGTCAGTGGTACCTGATGTATCTCAGATGCATTATACTGGGATACTACTCTGGATGTGTGCATAACCGTTATCAATATGGAGACACCACCACCTTTGGAACCGTGGCTCATGTTTTGGGGCTGACAGGTCTGGAATTGGTTGTAGGCTGGTTGTGCAGGGGCACTGTCTGCTGCTGTAAAACAGGTCACCGTTACAGCATAAATGTCAATGTTCACCATTTTGAAGAGTGCTGCGAGTGGCTGCATCTCGAGATGTAGATGTCTAGTGTTAAGCAGCATGACTCAAAGATTGCGTATATGTGTAGCTGTTTCATTGGTAATTTGATTTGGAACACTGCCGAAAAAGTCACTACAGGGGTGGCAAGACACTTAGCCAGTACCTGGGAATCCAGGGGTGACAGAAGCAGGCCATCTGTGGCAAGCCATCGCAGTCTGTCAATCTTACCATCCCAAGCAGACAGATACTGGATCTCATGAAAGTGACACCAGACACATAAGCCAATTGTTGAAGTCAATCATTTGTTGGTTTGTACTACAATATCATTCAAGTGACAGTAGTATACTTCTCAGGGCTATTGCCATACCTGAATGGGCGACATAATCTGAGAGCTCCACCATGTCTCTTTTCATATAGTCGATGTATGTGCATCTCAGGTCATCCACACACACATGGTCAATGACAGAGTGATACTTGTAACTGTTGTGGAGTGACCTGACTGGGTGTGTTATGTGTTGGATTCTGGCACCTGATAGAAAGCTGACTGTTACCTCCTCCATGTTCAAACTAGTGAGTGGGACATCTGTGTGCCTCACAATTGAGTCACCTATGATTACTGTATCAGGCAAAGTGGTTAGCCTTTGGGGCTTAGGTTGAGAGGCATACTGTGTAGGTGAGATATGTGTCCTGTGGTTTGTGCTGTGTTCTAGTGGTCGAGTGGGTGTCTGTCTTGGTGGTCTCCACTGTTTGGGTAAATGTCTATTGAGTGCCACTGCGAAGGTGGGTGTCTGGTTATTGTTTGTATGTCAGAGCTGTGATAGTGTGTGTTCTGGAGGGGTATGTGTTCCTTGTGGTGTGCTGCAGGTGTTGACCCTTCTCATCTTGACCAGCTAGTCCAGTCTTCACTGGAGATTGCATATATTCCAATTTGGTGATATAGGGGTATCTTTCACAAGTCTGAGTGTTGGGACTTTAGAGGAGAGGGTTGTCTGTGTGCATGAGGCAGTTGCAATAGTGCCTCAGAATGCCCAAGTGCACCAGGTTAATGGGCAAAAGCACAGAGAACTGCACTTTAATCATGCCAGGAGGGGTGATCATAACTACTAAGTACTAGAGCTAATTCTGTGAGGAAATACTACTGCTGATAGCTGTCAGGTGTGCTAGA
>NC_056745.1:417635362-417735362 GCF_019279795.1 Protopterus annectens | reverse complement strand
CTTCTGCTTTGAACCAGGTCTCTGTTACAGCACAAATGTTGATGTTCTCCATTTTAAGGGGTGCTTTGAGCAAGTGCATTTTGAGATTTACACTTCTAGCATTGAGCAGTATGATCCTCAGATTGCATTTGTTTGTAGCTGTTATGATGGTAATTTCAGCTTTGGAACACAGCCTAAAAAGGCACTATAGGGGTGGCAAGAGCCTTGGCCAGTATCCGGAAGCCCAGGTGTGACAGATGCAGGTCATCTCTGGCAAAGCAGACACTGGATCCCCTTGGAATGACACCAGAAACTTAGCCAGTTGTTGAACTGAATCATTTTCTGCTTGTACTGTGGTATCATTCTGGGTGATGGTAGGATGCTGCTCAGGGCTATGGTATTACCTGCCTGGGCTATATAATCCGAGAGCTACTCCATGTCTCTTTTCATGTAGTCCAGGGAGGTATGTCTCAGGTCATTCACACCCACATGTACAATGACAGAGTCATATTTGTACCTTTTGTTGTGGGACCTGAGTGCATGCATTATGTGGTGGATCCTGGCGAATGACAGGCAGCTGATTGTTACTTTCTCCTTATTCAACCTAGTGAGTGGGACATCAGTGTGCCTCACAATCGAGTCACCTATGACTAGTGTATTGGGCATGCTGTTTTGCTGTAGGGGCTTTGGTTGAGTGGCACACTGTTTAGGAGAGTTATGTGTCTTGTGATTGGTGTTGTGTTGTGGTGCTGAAGTGCATGTCTGCCTTGGAGGCCTCTGCTGTTTGGGTAGATTTTTAACGAGAGCCTCTGTGAAGGTGGGTGTGTGGCTTGTGTTTTTATGTGCAGGCAGTGCTGATGTGTGTTTTGCAGGGCTATGTGTTCCATGTGGTGTGGTGCAAGTATTGACCTTCTACTCTTGACCAGGTATTCTGGTCTTGGCTGGAGAGTGCATGGCTTCCAAATTGGATATATAAGTACATCTTTCACAAGTCTGAGTGTTGGGAGGTAAGAGAAGAGGGTTGTCAGTGTACATGAAGCAGTTACTACATTGTCTCAGGATGCCCAAGTTCACCAGGTTAATAGGAGAAATCACAAGGAACTGACCTTTAGCCATGCCTGGAGGGGTGGGCATTAAAAATAAGTACTGGAGTTGTTTCCTTGTAGAATGTTTAGTGCTGGTAGCGTTGTTGTGTGCTGCAATAATTGCTACAAGAAGTCTGGTAATGTGGTAGACTAATAAGCTAGTAAAAGTGCAGGAGAGGAGAGAATTATCAGATCTAAGGGAACAATTGAAGAGCAGAATTTTTGGCACTGCTCAGAAGCTTACAAACAGTCCTGGATACATCAAAGATGTATCTCGACTAGACTAGTAACAGAAAAGGCAGGAAATAAGCTAGACCTTTTTGGCAAACTATATGTGGTCTGTGTCCTTTAACAATGCCCGAGTATGTGATATTGTTGCCAACTTGGCTACAGTGAGGGTAGTAAAACACATGGCAGCATCATACATCATACCTGACTATCATGCTGATACAACATCTCTTACACTATCACTTGTCCAGGCTTGTAGGAGCAATACATGACTCCACATCCTATGTCTGGTGGGTTATCTCACCTTCCATGGAGGCATTTAGGATATTACATGTTGTAAGAGGTAGTGTGTTATGTCCTATGCACATAATCTATGTGGGGCATGTCATGTGTATGTAATAATACAGTAAATAATGGTGTAAGTGTAAGTTTACTAATCTGTGTATTGCCAACTGTGTTTATGTTATTGTGTGCACACCCCGTGTGTCAGTCCTTACTGTGTGTATGCAAAGGATATACCATTTTATCTCCCTGTTGTACCCGGTGTACTTAGGAATACATACCACAGACCTGTCGTACACAGTATCATGCATGCCCTCATCAACTGCATCAGGGTTGACTGTATGGTAAAGAAATGGCAGGGCCAACAGGTGTTGACAGGTGAATCTGTTGCAGTTAATGTAATGGTGAAGCTTGTGAGGGATCTGCTGACAGTACCTCAGTAACCTGTTCAGTATGTATGAGCCTGTGGCAGTACACAACACTGAGCTGACATGTTTGAAAGCTACCTGTCTGTGACAAGGGGTATGTATGCAAGGTCACACTGTCTGACAGCAATGTCTGTCACAAACTGTTGCATGCATACACACCTGGTACATGTACATATAAAGCTGTGCCTTGCCTATGACATGGTAGGTGTATTCCCAGTCTGCCATACTCCCTCTTGGGAATGTCTGCAGGGCCACGGCCTGCAGACACATAGACACCTGGAACACAAACAGAATACAACATTTCAGACTACATTCAGTCAGTGGTACTAACAGCAATAATGCATCCTGGCTAATAAGGTACATACACTTGTATGTGTACCCATAACAAATGCAAGCATACATCACCTTACATAGTATCACATCGCTACACTGTACTATATTCACCCTGTGCATCAGACCCATATTGGCATGTCCCTGCATCGATGGTATGGATGACAGGGATGTGGCACAGATGTCATCATATGCACAGGGTGTGGTGTGGGTTTGCCAGAGGCCTAGGCTGGGCCATACGGTTGACATCACATGTGTGTGTTTGGAGGGGAATCCAATAGATGGGCTGTGCAGAGGTGCTGTGTGTGTTTGGAGGTGACCTGCCTGTGATACAGATGTATGTATGTATGTATGCACACAGTCACTGTCCTACACAGGGGAACATTGGACAGCTGTGTACCATAAATGGCAGTGTGTTCAGGTCACTGTCTCTAGCCATGGACACAGAAACTGGTCTTGCCAGGGGTATCATTGGCACCACTAGGCACAAGGCTAGATGCAGTACTCCTTCCTGATGGTGACTGTTGTCTGCTGGATCTGTGCCCTTGACAGGACTGGACAGGACCACGTGGCCATGGCCTGCTCCAATGTGATGTGGACAGCAAACCCCCTTTGGTAGTGCTGGTGTCACTGCCACTACAGCTGTTGTTGGTGATGACCAACATCCACATGGCCAATGCCCATCTCCCACCACATGTTCTAGCACAGACATGCCATGGTTGGGGATTGCCAAGGTCTTACCCCACCGTCTGTTCATGATGTCAATATTTTGACGTGTGGCCTCAACAAGGTCATGTATGTCACCATGTAAATCAGGGAGAGTTGCATTCACCACCCTGAGTATTTGTGTGTTGTGGCATTAACTATGTGTTTGTGCATCCATAACAGCCCAAAACATGTGTCTTGTGACTCCTTCTGTGGCAATTGCTACAGTGGTCTGATGAGCAGTATTCCCCCTGCAAGCACCCCTGTCCATCCATCTGTGTGGGACCTCGCCTGCACTCTGGCTATGGCCAGTGTCTACACTCACGTCTGCCATAATCACCACACTAGCCTGTTCAATGACACCACCTGCCAGTTGTCCATCATCTGTGGCCACTGGTGACGTGGTATGTGTGGGCAGGGTCTATGTAAGATAAATGAACATTTGAAAGTTTGACTGTCATATGGTCGACACCATATCGAACATGATCGAACTTTCAAAAGTTTGATTATCTAATAAAAAAAATAAACTACACAAAACACCTACCTGAATGTTTTAAGCAGGGGCAAGCCACCCTGCACCCTCCACCCCCCGCTCCAACTTTGAAATTGCACTACAGTGCAGAAAAGGGAAATCTTCCCATTCCATGCTGTACAGAGATCTCCATTGCAACGTTCGAACATTCAAAAATCCAATCATATGTGTTGACCATATGACACTCGGAATTTTGAATGCTGGAACATTCAATATAGACCCGTGTGGGCATTGTCACTTTGTGCAGGGAAGGTGTGGACAAGAGTGGGATGCCAACCAATGGCACAGATTCAGCCCCTGACAACCCTACCTGTACCTCACTTTTCCTGTCATCATTGTCAGAGTCTGAAGAGATAATTACATCAGTTCCCAAAAGAGGGGACCCCAAACCCCATCGCCACCTGTGAGGTTTAAGACAACATATGTACATTAATACCTGCACTTTGACATTGGCTGGTACACATACACACACGCACACACACACACACACACACACACACACACACACACACACACACACACACACACTTACAGGTGAGGTGGTACAAATCTGTTACACAGACCACACATTACCCAAATAGTGACATGCATGACACATGGCCCTCAACATCATGCATTGCAGCCAGTTTTACTACATGTAGCTAACAATATAGAGCTCTGGGATATGTGATTAGTGTTAGTATGTGATGGCCATTCCCCAGCATAGACTACACCCATGTACACATCATTGCTTTTCACCTGTATAGCACAGTGGCAAGTACTACAGAACATACCTCAGAACTGTACAGATCCTCATAGGATGTATAGAAGTCAGGCTCATATGTTTGCTCTATTTCTCATAATCCCTGTGTTTCTCTGATACATAAGTTGGATTATCTGAGGAGTGACATCACTGATTAATGGCATACATTTAAGTGTCAGACCTCCAAACCAGCAGTGGTCACACAATTCCTGTTATGCCACCAACCTTCTAAGCTTACAGTGGATAAGTGTACACAACCCTTTTCATACATACCTTTGGGAGACATGATGTGCTGTATTGCAATTTTCATCCACCCCTGGTTGTTTATTGGTGTGGGGAAATGCTTCCATCTTCTGACCCTACCGCATAGACCAGATGTATGCAGAATATGGGATAGTGTTCCCACAGTAATTACACAACACCAGCACTAGCAAGAGATTCCTGCAACTCCCTCAGTGTTGCTGTATGTCCCCTGGCAGCCTCCCTGACCAGGTCTTGACATGACTTGTCATCAATTTTGGAGGGACGTCAGGTTCCTTTCAACAGCACTGTTGTCCCATATTCATTCCACCTTTTGACAGCTGTCTCCACTGTGTTCCATGGTGTATGCAATGGTGTGGTAATGTTATTGTACCCTACTCTTGACTGATACCTTTCAAATATGAGATCCCTTTGCTACTTTGTAAGCTGTCTACAATCCATGACTGTTGCTGTTGCAGGCAACTGAGCAAATGTCATGATTATCCCACTTGGATAGCAGACTGTTATTTGGTGTTACTCAGAGTGCCTTTACTTGATGACAGGTGTGTACCCAAGCAAACTGTATGCTGTCAGTAAATCACAAGCTGCTGCAATAACATATTATTTGAAGGGTGTGCAGACATATGCATCCAGCTTATTGTCAGGTTTGTATACTCCATATTTGGTGCCCGACAGATTGATTGGTTTTACAGGTGATTTGTTCATGTCATAGGTCACATTACAGTTTGTAAAAGGTGTGGGCTGACATACTGTAGTCTCAATTTGTATATATATATATATATATATATATATATATATATATATATATATATATCACAAACACCTGGCATCTTAACAGGGGTGTGTACACTGTTTATATTCATTATATGACAGTAATGTTTCACACATGTCCCTACCTTAGGCCATTTTTCCCCCCATTTTGTTGGTCTCTGTCCAGAAGTCTTGCATTGACAGGTCATGAGGTATGCTACAGGGATGTTACATTCTCATCAGATAGGCCCCTGTGGTGACCCCTGTGATGCAATGCAGTTAACCCCAACACAAGTGAACATGCACATAAAGCAATATGGCTATGAATGACAGTTGTGTGCATGATACATTGCATGGCTTTCACATGCCTGGGGTATTGGCAAACCACAACAGAAGAATTGCATACTCACCAGCTACAGGCTACCATCCCACATGCAGACCGGAGGCACCTAGGTAGTTGCGGGAGGGAAGTATTGTCAGCAGATCCACATGTGGCATTGGTATAGGATGGATGCAGCATGTCTGCACATTTAAAGTATAACCCCCAATACTACAGAATTTGCTGTCCTTCACTATAGATTTGCACATCTGTGCATTAGAAAACCCATCCACAACTGCAATCTGAACTGACACATGCACGTAGATACTCTACAATTGCAAATATGTCTGCTGCACTAGTCTAGTAATCTACATTAGGGTCTTACTTGCACACTCCTCGTCCATTGTCTGGGTGCCACCCACCGGCAGCATGTGGGGGGTATGTACTCTGATGTTGTACTGGGAAGGGTGCCCCAAGGTACCCAAGGAGCTCCCTGGTGGGTGTCAGTGGGGCTGCATGGCCAGGCCCACACCTGTGGCTGTGTGGTCCCTGGCCACTGCAGCATGGCATATGAGGTCACTTTCATGATGCCGGACCTGCTCGTATATACATGTGTGCAGGCCAACATCATTTACCATGTGAACAAGGTCATCCCACAGGCCAGTCCTGTCCTGCAGATGTTGCTGGCTCCAGCCAAACATTATGGCATGGTTCTGTAGTATGGCTTCTATGATTATATTTGTCTTAGCAGCTGAGAAAGTTGACCTTTTCTGATGTGACATTGCACCTGGAAGACATAAAAAGGGAGACAGATCACAGGACCTCATACATTTGGCAACAGTATGTACAGAAGCTGCATGGCTACATTGAATACCAGTAGCCACCACTCACAACCACACCATACCCCTGTAATCTATCAGCATTGTATCTGCTTGCATTTCACTGCTGTTCCTGAAGTGTCATATTCCCCCCATGAGGGCTAGTTAATTTCATAATCCTTTACCCCTCATTCATGTCTGTGTAGCGGGATGACATTGGCCATCCTCCATTCGGATGGGGTGTGGATGGTGCCAAGGCTTGTTGTGACTACAGTGTGTAATGGAGCTGGGAAAACATGCCTGAGTTCATATATTATGTAGACAGGGATGTTATCAGGTCCTATGGATACTTACATTTGTTGCCTTTCAGTAGTCAATATGCACCTGCTCACTGGTGATGAAGGGAGGGGTGTGGAAGCTGTGCATATCCACCTATAGTGATGCTGAGCCAGGGGGTGATGTTTGCCCTAAACTTATCTGCAGCAGGTTGGCTATAGCTATGTTGTGTCTGTATGTGGTCTGATTGGCCAGCATTACAGGGTGGGTTGGTTTGCTGTCTCAGAGTTTGCAGACATATGTGAAGATAGCCTTGTGATTGGCCTTGGTGGATGTGTCCAATTTGTACTCATAGTTAGCTTACAGTACTCTACCTGTGACCTTATATGCTTGATCAGACAAAGGCTGAATTGATGCCAAGTTGGTGTGTTGTCCTGATTTGCCCTGTACAGCCAATATAGGGACCAAACCTGTGGTTTGTGTATTGTTGCTGTCCACCACAAGTGTTCAGCCTACCTTGAGAGGGTTAATGTTGTCTTGTCAGGTATTGATGAGGCCATAAAGCTATGTAGGTGCCCACATAGTATTGTGTTGTGGGCCTGGACACAGCTGCTAGTTCAAACATATGAGATGCCCTTCATGTGGGCCTTGCCCATTTCCCTTGCCTGTGCAGGGGACATTACAGAGGTGTGGGGGCTACAGCTTCACAGACAGTAGGTGGAAATACCTCACAAGATAGGACATGCGGAGACAGACCAATAATGTGGGGGACAAAGCTCCAGAATTTGGTACAGATTGTACGTCATTCGTGCTGTTATACACATGGAGGGTTGCCACATTGGCAGGGTTTGTCTGGACATGCATTTACTGGGTGACTTGACATCTGACAGTGATATGCCTTTGACATACCTCTCAAATGGCATGTTGTCCACAGACTAGCTGGATGTTTGCCTATTATGCTTGGTCTATTCCTCGAACAACATCTGTTTTTGTGGGGTTGGTAGGATAAATTGAGGATTGCAGTCAGTAAGTGTTGACATCCATTGGTGTTCCAGACATCATATCCTTAAGGGATGTTATGTTACAACATGTGTAACACCAGCTACTGTTTCAGTTTGTAACACCATTATGTGTGATGTTTCCCTCTTTTCAGCCCCCTGTCCCACAAGTATGCCATGCATTGTCCAGATGTCCTGCACTAAGAGGTGCAGAGGTATGGTCTATCATTAATTACCAACTGCACTCCGGTTATCATGCCAATGACCTGGCAGACTCCTGGCCATGGTATGCAGCGGTGGCCAGGGTTATGGGTCCACACCCTGGTAATTCTGTGGAAATGTGCACATATGACAGTTATGTATGTCTGGCAATTGTTAACAGACTGCCAAGATTGTGTAGCAGTTTGTTGGGCTGGGTAGGGAGAGTAGCAGATGTGAGTGTCAGAATCCTTTACCTATCTGACTCTGCATGCTGCTACAACTGCTGGTGGTCTATCAGGTCTGTATGCTTGCAGGAGCTGACTGTGACATGTCCTGTAACACCTCAGGATTCCCAGTACACTGTGAATTGTGGAAATATATGTAGGGGTAATGTGTGAGTGGCAAACGGCATATAGTTGCTCACACAGTATTATACTGTCATGTTCAGTTTGCTTACTGGTATGTTGCAGTGATTGTGGTGGACTTGTTTGGCGGTATGCAGTTCACATCACTGTCTGTTTTCCACTAGTGTTACATCCCTGTAGTGCATGTTATATTTGCTAATACATGTGTACAGCCCCAGAGCTGGACCTGGGTAGTGCTATGTCAGTCTGATTGTAGTTTGGACATTGCTCGGTAACTCAGTGTAGTTTCCCTAATGTTGCGTTATGTCCACATATTCATAGGATGCCCAGTTGTCTGGCCGATATCTTTGGTCTGGTCCCCATAACTGTTATGTTTGCATGACACATCAATGGGATGATGTGGGGATTGAGGTCAGTAACTAATGAGAAGCAAATGAGTACTGGAATTAGGTTCATAGGTAGGTACTAGGCTATCTGCCTGAGGGCATTTATAAGCCTAGCTAAAGTGTGGTGGCTTTCACCACCCCATTAATTAATTAACTGATCATGTGTCAAGCAGAGCCAATGAAGTGATCCCAGGGGTGTATTTACTGTTACCCATCCACTCGTCAAGGTTTCTCTTGAAGAGTGTTAGTGAGGGGCTCTACCTGATGTAATTTGGAATTTTGTTCCAAAGCATGGGGAGTCTCTATGACAGGAATCTATCCCTCCAGCATGTTCTATTTATTGTTGTGGTGAGGTTTAGCTCACTAGAGTGCATGGCTCGTAGTGACTTGGATTTCTTTAGGTGGAGCATGTCCATGTATTTCGCCTGCTTGCTGATACATTGTTATTGTTTATTCTGCATTTTTTCTGTTATTGCACTTGTTTCTCAGTTTGTTACTTTTAAAATCTGTAACTGTTGCAAATTGTTTGTGTAGGCTGTGATAGCCGATTTATAGCATTTATAAGTGTTTACTGTATCTGTTTCTGCTTGTTTTCTGAAAAAAAAAAAAATATCTCTTGTTTTCCCGCCTTACTGAGCTAGAATAGTCCAGTTTCAGAGCTTGCTGATCCCTGGGCTTTGTTTGCAGTTCCTGTTACTGATTCATTACCTAATTTGGAAGAGAGGAAGTTCCCTTGCTTACCAGTGGGAGTGGGAAGCATTGAGCTGCCTGTTGGTCCAGTTTTGTGAGGTTTCAGCCAGCAACTTGTAGTTCATTGGTCGTTTTGGGCCAGTTCCTAGCTTCTTTCAGCCCCCTGATATAAAAAACGCTAAACGCGCATTTGTGCGGTTTAGCGCGGAGCTGCTACCGTTGCACACTAGGGCAGCGCCGGTTAAGCAGATTTAAACTATTAGGGCTACCTAAAGT
Source organism: Protopterus annectens (assembly GCF_019279795.1). Taxonomy (NCBI): domain Eukaryota; kingdom Metazoa; phylum Chordata; order Ceratodontiformes; family Protopteridae; genus Protopterus; species Protopterus annectens. The sequence continues at coordinate 417,725,711 of NC_056745.1, read as the reverse complement.
CCACTCTTCAAATTTTCCCTTAAAACTACCTTCCTCGAACTATACTACTGATCTAATCAGCATATCCTATAACTAAAAAGATCATCTCTACCTAACTCCGAGTAGCCTATTCTGTATCTGTCAAACCTAGCACTTGCTCCTACAGTACTTATCACCAAGATACAGCACTCTTGTTATAGATAGTACCCAAAAAAGGCGAAACCCCATTTCTCGGACACCCACATCCCCCGGAATCTCTTTTTAAAGTTTTTTTGTCTATTCCTTCTAGCATGTCAAGGGATCAGTTGCTAGTATCCTCTCCTGCTCAGCTGGTGAACCTGGGAATATTGAGGCAATGTTACAATTGCCTCATGTACACAGACAACCCTCTCCTCCTCCCACAAAACACAAATACATGCGAGAGATGCAACTATACGGCCAAACTGGAGGCTGAGCTCTCTCAACTTAGGGCTGGCAAGACCAGACAGGAGGAGAAGGTTACCACACACACTATAGACCCAGTCTCACATAGTACCATCACAACCTCAAATCATACACATAAACACACAAAGACATACTCGGAGGCTCTGATCAGAAATCTACCAAAACAGCAGAGGCCACCAAAGCAGACACCCAAACAACCACCACCTCAGAACACAACACCTGCAACACATAGACCTCACAGTCAGAGTGTCAAACAGTCACAGCCCTTAAGGCCAAACACAATGCCAGACACACTAGTCATTGGTGACTCCATAGTCAGACACACTGACGTCCCGCTCACCAGACTGAGTAAGGAGAGAGTTGCAGTAAGCTGCCTGTTGGGCAATAGAATCCGCCACATAACGCAAGCACTCAGGTCTCTCAACAGCAGGTACAAATACGACTCAGTCATTGTCCACGCTGATGTAAATGACCTGAGACATACCTCCTTGGACTACATGAAAAGAGACATTGAGGAGCTCTCTGATTATGTAGCCCAGGCAGGTATGACCCTGACCTTGAGCAGTATCCTACCTTCACCAAGAATGATGCCACAATACAGAGATAAGATGATCAGCTTTAACAATTGGCTTAAACTTTGGTGTCATTCAAAGGGGATCCAATGTCTGTCTGCCTGGGATGACATGCTGGACAAGCCACGCTGCTTCGCAAGGGACGGCTTGCACCTGTCACCCTGGGATTCGGATATTGGCAAAGGCTCTTGCCACCCCCATAGTGCCTTTTTTAGGCAAGGCTCAAATTCTAAACCTACCACCCTAGAACACAAAAAAGAAAAAAAACTAAGGGTAATGCTGCTCAATGCCAGAAGTCTAAATCTCAAAATGCACGCACTCGAGGCCCTTCTCAGTATGGAGAACATCGATGTCTGTGCTGTGACAGAAACCTGGTTCAAGGCTTCTGAGAGCACCCCAGCACTAACAGGTTTTACCTCATACCATGCGTTCCGGCCCCAAAATCCGGACAATACCAAGAAAGGAGGGGGGGTATCCATATTCATCAAGGACACCCACACCTCAAGACTGGTGGCAACGCACGATGCATCGGAGACCATCCAGGTGCAATTAACCATAGGCAAGGCTGCTCTGCAAATTGTAGCATGTTACAGGCCACCCTCAAAAACTCAGGAACCTCACATGGCTTTCCTGAAAACACTGGAGGGGATAAATGTATCTCCAAACACCATCATACTAGGTGACTTCAATTACCCTAATATTGACTGGGAACACTACTCAAGCCCAAACACCCTAGCCCAAAAGTTCCTGGAATTCATAAACTCAAATGCCATGGAACAACTAGTCACCATCCCCACAAGAGGAGAAAACATGCTTGATCTCATCATCACGAACATGGGAGCACAATGTTCAACACCGGAAGTATACCCCTCACTGGTGAGATCAGATTACAAACTAATCTTGCTGGAGGTCTTCATCCCACCCCCACTTGAAATAAAAAAGACCACAGTAAAAAACTTCTCGAAAGCCGACTTCACACTTCTAAAAACTAGTGTGGTCTCCTTTAAGGCCCCCGAGCCGGCGGAAAACAGTACTCAAGCCGCTGAATCACTTACAAATGCCTTCTACCAGCACCTGCAGCACTGCATGGATAAGGCAATCCCAAGCAAAACAAAGACTCTTTGTACCAAGGGCAAGCGTCCAGTCTGGTGGACCCCAGCCATAAACAAACTCTACAACAAAGGGAGGAAGCTACTACAAGATAGAGCAAAATCCTTAAAAGGTAAGACACCCTTGATCACTATAAGTAAAAACCTAAGAGCTCTCATAAAATCATCCAAAGCAAATTTTGAGAGAAAAATAGCTAAAGACTCAAAGGACAATCATAAGGCCTTCTTTAGCTATGTTAGAAACCTGGGAGGAAACTCCCAGATATGCTCAGAACTAGTTCAAAATGATGTGAAGATTACTGATCCTACAGACATTGCCAACATACTGGCTGACAGGTTCAGTGCAAACTTCTCCCCTCCCCAAAAGGAGAGATATCTATACCAAATGGTTGCAGCCCCCCAAACATCTCAAACGCCCAAGTGAGAACTGCTCTCTCCAAAGCAAAAAACACAGCATCCATGGGACCTGATGGTGTCCCAGGCTGTGTGCTCCACGAACTCAACGAGGAATTAAACCCACAGCTAGGACAGCTGTTTAATCATAGTCTCACCTCTGGATATGTACCCAGGGAGTGGCGCACTGTGACTGTGGTCCCACTTCACAAAGGCGGTGCCTCCACAGACCCTGGAAATTACCGGCCCATTAGCTTGACAAGCCTTATTTGCAAAGCTATGGAGAGGATCATAATGGTCCTCATAAATAAAGACATAGGGAATTTGCAGACTTTGGATCCAACCCAGTTTGGCTTTGTCAAAGGCAGATCATGCCTTTTAAACTTGGTTGACTTTTTCGAAACAGTCACCAAAGCCATTGATGAGGGAAAGGCAGTCCATACAGCCTACCTCGATCTGGCGAAGGCCTTCGATACAATACCCCACTCGGGTATCATTGAAAAACTCATCAGCTTAAATGTTAACCCATACATCACAAGATGGGTTGCAAACTGGCTGAGTGACAGAACCCACAGGGTCAGAGTTGCTGGCGCCATGTCAGACTCAAAGCCTGTCACAAATGGTGTCCCACAGGGCTCAGTCCTGGGCCCACTCTTGTTTGGCATCTACTTTTCCAAAGTACAAGCAAACACAGGAGGGTTATGGCTGACAAAGTTTGCAGATGACTGCAAACTGGGCGGCGTAGTCGAAAACACATCTGACACAGATATCCTTCAGAAGGGTCTCACAGAAACGGATGACTGGTGCCAGAGCCATGGCCTAAAGTTAAATGCCAAAAAATGCATAGTCATACCCTTCGGGAAAAACAAGGTTACCCCTAGCTACCATATAGGTGGTAATCCTCTGAGCACAGAAGAAGTTATCAGGGACCTGGGGACCCAGGTTGACAGTAGCCTGTCATTCGACACCCATGTAGCTAAAGTAGTTAGGAAGACCTTGACATTGCCCACCTCATCATGAAGGGATTCACATCTAGATCAAGGGAGGTCATAGTCTCCCTATACTCATCACTCATCAGACCAATGATTGAGTACAATGCCCCATTCAGAATGTATCTGACCCGACACTTGCAGCAGCTAGAGAGGCCACAAAAGTTCCTCACCAAAAGGATAAAGGGTCTCAAAAATCTGTCCTATGCTGCCCGACTGAAAGAACTCCAGCTCTATTCAGTCACTTACCGCTTGCTCAGAGGTGACCTTTGCCTGACATACAAGGCCATGTCAAACCCAGAGTTGATGAATATGCTTCACCTCAAAAAATCTAGATCCGTCAGCGCCACAAGGGCGGGAGACTTAAACCTCGACACGGCTATTAATAGGACGTGCTGGAGGGATAGATTCATCACCCAGAGACTCCCTATGCTGTGGAACAAAATCCCGGTATATGTGAGGCAGAGCACCTCGCTGACCTTGTTCAAGAGAAATCTTGACCAATGGATGGGAGATCGCAGATATACTCCAGGGATTACCTCAGTGTCACTGCTAGACAGAGGCACAGCAAAATAATGGGTATAGTTCCCCATACAAAAGGGGTGGCTTAAGCCACAAAACTATGGGCTAGGCTTATAAATGCCCTCGGGCAGATAGCCTAGTATGAACCTATGAACCTATGAACCTATGAACCTATCAATTCTGAGTTGGACATGGCTTTGTAAGTCAGGCAGAGATCACCTCTGACTAAGTGATATGCCACTGAGTACAGCCAGAGTTTTTTCAGTCGGGCTGCATAGGACATATGTTTGAGGCCAGTAATCCTCTTGGTGAGGTACTTTTGTGGTCTTTCCAGCTGTTGGATGTGTCTTGTGAGGTACATCCCAAATGGGGCATTGTACTCTATAATGAGCCTAATGAGTGATGAGTAGAGGGGCACTATAACCTCTTTATTTCTAGATGCAAACCCTTTAGTAATTAGATGGGCCACATAGAAGGATTTCCTAACTACTTTCGCAATATGATTGTCAAAGGAGAGATTACTATCTACCTGGGTCCCCAGATCTCTTATTACCTCTTCTGTATTAATGGGGGCTGCCACCTATGTGGTAATTCGTGGGTGTTTTGTTCTTCCCAAATGGGATGACTATGCATTTTTTGGCATTTAGCTTGAGGCCATGACTTTGACACCAGGTGTCCGTCTCAGTAAGGCCCTTTTGGAGGATGTCTGTGTCAGCTGGAGAGTCAATTATGGCTCCCAGTTTGCAGTCATTGGCGAACTTGGTTAGCCATAGTCCTTCTGTGTTTGCCTGTACTTCTGAGAAGTATATGCCGAGCAGTAGGGATCCCAGGACCGAGCCTTATGGGACACCACTTGTGACTGGTTTAGAGTCGGACCTGAAGCCTGCTATTCTTACCGTGTGAGTTCTGTCTGTAAGCCAGTTGGCAATCCATCTCATGACGTAAGGGTTTATGTTCAGGCTGGTGAGTTTTTCTGTAATACCCAAGTGGGGAATGGTGTCGAAAGCCTTGGTGAGGTCAAGGTAGGCTGTGTGAACCACCTTTCCCTCATCTATGGCCTTGGTGACTGTCTTGAAGAAGTCAGCCAGGTTTAGTAGGCATGAACTGCCCTTAACAAAGCCAAACTGGGTTGGGTCAAGTGTTTGTAGGTTCCCAATGTCTTTGTTAATGAGTTCCATGATGATGTGCTCCATAGCCTTGCAGACCAGTCTAGTCAGGCTTATGGGGCATTACCAGGGTCAGTTGTGGCCCCTCCATTGTGGAGAGGAATAACCATTGCTGTGTGCCATTCTATGGGCACATAGCCTGTGGAGAGGCTGAGGCTGAACAGCGTGTTTAGGTGGGGGGTTAGTTTGTTCTGTAGTTCATGCAAGACGCAGCCTGGGACACCATCTGGTCCTATTGATGCTGTGTTTTTGGCTTTTGAAAGGGCTGTTTTCACCTGTGTGTCTGTGATTTTTGGGACACTACACTTTTCCAGTATTGTTGTGGGCCCTTTTGGAGGTGAGAGGGGGGTGAAGTTTGCACTGAATCTGTCTACCAGGATGTTGGCAATATCAGTAGGTTCCGTATATTTTGTGCTATTTTGCACTAGTTCAGTGCATATCTGCGAGTTGCCACTTAGATTCTTAACATAGCTGAAGAAGGTTTTGTGGTTATCTTTTGAATCCTTGGCTATTTTTCTTTCAAAGTTAGCCTTGGATGATTTCATGAGGTGCCTTAGTTTCTTACTGATACTGATCAGGGATGTCTTTCCTTCTTGGGATTTGCTTTTTTTCCTGAACTGGTTTCCTCCTTCTATTGTATAGCCTGTTTATTGCAGGGGTCCACCAAACTGGTTTCCTTCTCTTAGAGGAGTGACTCTTGCTTTTGCTAGGGATGGCACGATCCATGCATCCTTGTAGGTGCTCATAGAGTGCATTTGTAAAGGTTTCTGCATCTTGGGCAGCGTTATCCTTTAGTGTGGGGGCTGTGAAACTTACCACCTCTGTCTTAAGTAAGGTGAAGTTTGCTTTAGAAAATTTTTTACTGTGGTTTCCTTGGTTGGGGGTGGTGGTGGGGTGTGGACATTCAGAGTGATTAGTTTATGGTCTGATCTAACCAGTGACGAGTTGACCTCCGGTGTGGAACACCTGTCACCCATGTTGGTGATGACCAGGTCTAATATGTTTTCACCTGTGGTAGGGGAGTTTACAAGCTGATCCAGGGCATTTGAGTCGATGAATTCCAGGAAGCACTGGGCCTGTGAATTTGTACTCGAGTAGTTTTCCCAGTGAATGGTAGGGTAATTGAAATTGCCCAATATCAGAGTGTTCGGTAGGACCTTCATGTTTTCCAATGTCTCCAGAAAGATGGAGTAGTGGTCCTGGGTCATGGAGGATGATCTGTACCAGGCCACAACTTACATTGCATATTTGCCCGATGTTAGTTCCACATGGATGATCTCAGAGGTATCATGCTGCGCCACTGACCTGGAGTTGTAGGTATCCTTAATGAATATGAATACACCCCCTCCTTTTGTGTTTTGGTCCATATTCTGTGGAAGAAATGTGTGGTATGAGTTGTAGCCCGGTAGTGCTGGGGTGCTCTCTGGAGCCTTGAACCAGGTTTCAGTTACTGCACAGATGTCGACATTCTCCATACTGAGGAGTGCTTTGAGCATGTGTATTTTGAGATTTAAACTCATGGCGTTGAGTAGCATAACCCTCAGTTTTTTGTTAATTGTGCTGTTTACAGAGGTGAGTTTGACTTTTGAGACTTGCCTAAAAAAGGCACTATGGGGGCAGCAATAGCCTTGGCCAGTATTCAAAAGCCTAGGGGTGACAGGTGCAAGCTGTTTCTTGTGAAGCAATGCGGCTTGTCGAACATGTCATCCCAGGCTGACAGACACTGGATCCCCTTTGAATGACACCAGAAGCTTAGCCAGTTGTTGAAATCGAACATTTTTTTCTTTATACTGAGGTATCATTCTTGGTGAGGGCAGGGTGCTACTCAGGATCAGGGTCATACCAGCTTGGGCTACATGATCAGGGAGCTCTTCCATGTCTCTTTTCATGTAGTCCAGGGAGGTACGTCTCAGGTCATTCACACCAACATGAACAATGACAGAGTCATATTTGTACGTGTTCTGGAGTGACCTGAGTGCTTGTGTTATGTGGCGGATTCTGGCTCCCGACAGGCAGCTAACAGTAACCGTCTGCTTGTCCAGCCTAGTGAGTGGGATGTCAGTGTGCCTAACTATAGAGTCACCTATTACTAGTGTGTTAGTTATGTTATTTCACCTTAAGGGCTGTGATTGTGCGGCACACTGATTTTGTGTCTTATGTGTTGTCTGGTTTGTGACGGAAAGTGCAGGTTGTTTGGGTGTCTGCTTTGGAGGTCTCTGATGTTTTTGCAGGTTTTTATTTAGAGCCTCCAAGTATGATTTTGTGTATTTATGTGTATTTTTTGCCATTGCTGTTTTAGTAGGTCTGTGTGCAGCTGGAGCTGTGGTGCAAGTGTTAACCTTCTCCTCTTGATTGTCTGTCCAGTCTTGGGTGGAGACAGCTTAGTTTCCAGTTTGGCTGTATAATTGCATCTCTCACATATGTTACTGTTTTGCGGTAGGAGGAGAGGGTTGTCTGTGTACATGAGGCAGTTGTAACATTGCCTCAAGATACCCAGATTCACCAGCTGGACTGGAGAGTGCACCTGAAGTTGCCCTTTGGTCATGCCTGAATAGTATGGTGAGCTGATTAGTCGCTTGGTTGGTGAGGGGTGAATAAAGAGACTTGCCCTGCTGGGCAATCAGTGTCAGGGTATATTAGTGCTTGCTATTAAGTCTGAGCAAGTGCTGGGCTGTAAGATGCTTTTTGATTGCTTAGTTTGAGAGTTAGGCTAGTTTTAAGGGAAAAACTGAAGAGGAGACTGAGTGGAGCCGGGAATAATTCAACCATAGCTTACTGGCACTGCCCGGTGTGCAAAACCATGCAAACACAGTTTTTATAGTAGGGAAATGAAAGAGATAGAAATTAGACCAAAATGGCCAATAAACTACTATCTTCTGGGCTGGAACCACTCCTCCAGGGACAGATAGGTTGCTCAAAGCTCCCCTCTCTCACAGGTGAACAGAGAAACTTCCTTCTATCCAAGTAAGTTATGAGCAACTCAGAAACTAGTATCACAGCCCTGAATTCAGCACTAGCCTGACACCTGGACTATACTAGCTTAGAAAGGTGGGAAACAAGGAGGTTTTTTTTTTTTTTTTTTGAAAAGATAAGGCAAAAACAGTAAAAAATACACTTAAAACAGCTTTAAACAACTACAAATAATCAGAAAAGGCTATCGCACTTTAGTGTGTAGCCTACAACAGTTAAACAAATTATTTAAACCAAAAACAACATTTTAAAAGCACAGGCAGTCAAATAAGTACAATATGTGAAAAAAACAATAAATGCTGGAAAATCTATGTTTAGGTGGAAAACAGTACAGCAAGAAAGTACAGAAAACTGATACTTAATCACTCCAAAATCTCTCTTCTAAACTAGAAGGCTTGTCTCAATTTAAGGCTTTCTAGTGCTACCCAGTAGGTTAGTTACAGGAAAGATGGGAAACAAGCGCAGATGTGGTCTTTTAAACCAGAAAGTTGAAAGAGACAGAAAAACTGTCCAAATTGTCAATAAACTACATTTTCTGGGCCAAGAACCTCTCCTCTCATTGTAGACAGGCTACCTAGTGCTTACCACTCCCACTGATAAGCTAGAAGGCTTTCCACCAACACAGAAAGGCTTGTGGGGCTCAGAAGCTTACCAACAGTCCTGGATACAGCAATTCTGTATCTGGACTAGGCTAGTTACAGGAAAGGTGGGAAACAAGTGCAAGTGCAGCTTTTAAACCAGAACGTTGAAAGAGATGGAAAAAAAACTGCCCAAATGGCCAATAGCTACAATTTCTGGGCCAGGAACCACACTTCTTGTGATAGATAGGCCACCTAATGCTTACCACTCCCACTGACAAGCTAGAAGGCTTCCTCCAACACAAAAAGGCTTGGGGGGGCTCAGAAGCTTACAAAGAATCCTGGATACAGCAAATCTGTACCTGGACTAGACTAGTTACAGGAAAGGCGGGGAACAAGTACAAACACAGGCTTTTAAGCCAGCAAGGTGAAAGAGATGGAAAACTGCCCAAACAGCCAAATAAACTACAATTTCTGGGCCAAAACTTACTCTTCCTGTGGAGGATAGACTACATAGTGCTTACCACTGCCACTGATAAGCTAGAAGGCTTCCCTCCAACACAGAAAGGCTTGGGGGGCTCAGAAGCTTACTAACAATCCTGGATACAGCAACTCTTTAACTGGTCTAGGCTAGTTATAGGAAAGGCAGGAAACAGACACAAGTGCGGCTTTCAAACCAGAAAGTTAAAAGAGATGGAAAAAACTGCTCAAACAGCCAATATCTACAATTTCTGGGCCGGGGACCATTCTTCTTGGGGTAGATAGACTACCTGATGCTTACCACTCCCACTGATAAGCTAGAAGGCTTCCCTCAAACACTGAAAGGCTTAGGGGGCTCAGAAGCTTACAAAGAGTCCTGGATACAGCAAATCTGTGCCTGGACTAGACTATTAACAGGAAAGGCAGAAAAAAGCGCAAACACAGGCTTTTAAATCAGAAGGTTGAAAGAGATGGAAAAGCTTCCCAAACGGCCAATAAACTATAATTTCTGGGCCAGAAACCACTCCTCCTGTGGTAGATAGGTTACCTAGTGCTTACCACTCCCTCTGATAAGCTAGAAGGCTTCTCTCCAACACAGAAGGGCTTGGTGGGCTCAGACGCTTACCAACAGTCCTGGATACAGCAAATCTGTGCCTGGACTACACTAGTTATAGGAAAGGTGGGAACCAAACGCAAAACGGGCTTTTAACCAGAAAGTAGAAAGAGATGGGAAAACTGCCCAAATGGCCAATGAACTACAATTACAGGGCCAAAACCCACTCTTCTCATGTTAGATAGGCTACCTAGTGCTTACCATTCCCACTGATAAGCTAGAAGGCTTCCCTCCAACACAGAAAGGCTTGGGGGACTCAGAAGCTTACCAACAGTCCTGGATACAGCAAGTCTGTATCTGGACTTGACTAGTTACAGGAAAGGCAGGAAACAAGCTTAGAATTTTTTTTTTGTTACAGAAAAGCAGCTAAAACAGCAGTAAATACAATTCAAATTGTAGTGCAAGCCAGTACACCCGAGTGTGTAACAACACTACGGCAAACACAGTTGAAATAAATGCAATTAAATTAACAAATGACTAAAAAACAAGTGCAGAAGACAATAAATTAGAAGGCTACTAACAAGCAGTAATAAGTGCAGAGTAAGTGCGACTGAACAGATAACAGCAAGGAGAAGAACAACTAAGACAGTTACAGTAAGAGCAGCTGAATAAAATATATATATATTTTTTTTTTTTTTTGAGGGAGGGGACAGAGCAGGATTAAGAGGCTACAGGAGTTGTCCTTCCCAAATGCTCTCTTTGTACACAGTTGGAGTGCCTGAAATCAGAATATGATCTCACTGCAGTCAGTTGAGTGAGCAAATGAGAAGGGCCCAGAAGGAGTATTAAAATACAAATCTACAAGAGGGGTGAGCAATTTCAAAGCCACCAACATTAACACCAAAACAAGAACAGGGAGGGTGGGTGAGGAACTAACTGTAGAGAGACAACCACAACTTCAGCTGAGTTAATATTCAGTAAAAACACAAATAAATAAATTAAATACAGTACTATATGCAAAAGAGCAGATAAAATGTACTTAAATTCACTTATACATCCAGCTGATTTCAGGTAGATGTTAGCCGGCCAAAGCTCTGATATTAAGCAGAGATAACTCAAAATGTACCACTTAAGTAAGGCAAGACAGAATGTCAGTGATGAGGTGAAACTACCCCCCACTGCTATCAATGGCTACACAGAAATTCTAAAAAGTACTCTGTAGAGAGACAACCACAACTTCAATTGAGTTAATATTCAGTGAAAAACACAAATAAATTAAACACAGTACTGTGTGCAAAAGAGCAGATAAAAATGTACTTAAATTCACTTATACATCCAGCTGATTTCACGTAGATGTATGTCGGCCAAAGCTCTGGTATTAAGCAGAGATAGCTCAAAATGTACCACTTATATCAGGCAAGACAGAATATTAGTGATGAGTTGAAACAACCCCCCCACTGCTATCAATGGCTACACAGAAATTCTAAAAAGTACTCTGTAGAGAGACAGCCACAACCTCAGTTGAATTAATATTTAGTGAAAACACAAATAAATAAATTAAATACAGTACTATATGCAAAAGAGCAGATAAAAGTGTACTTAAATTCACTTATATGTCCAGCTGATTTCAGGTGGATGTTAGCCGGCCAAAGCTCTGATATTAAGCAGAGATATCTCAAAATTTACCACTTATATAAGGCAAGACAGAATGTCGGTGATGAGGTGAAGCTACCCCCCACTGCTATCAATGGCTACACAGAAATTCTAAAAAGTACTCTGTAGAGAGACAGCCACAACTTCAGTTGAGTTAATATTCAGTGAAAAACACAAATAAATAACGTAAATACAGTACTATATGCAAAAGAGCAGATAAAAGTGTACTTAAATTCACTTATACATCCAGCTGATTTCCAGGAAGATTTTAGCTGGCCAAAGCTCTGATAACTCAAAATGTACCACTTATATAAGGCAAGACAGAATGTCAGTGATGAGGTGAAACTACCCCCCCCCCCCACTGCTATCAATGGCTACACATAAATTTTAAAAAGTACTCTGTAGAGAGACAGCCACAACTTCAGTTGAGTTAATATTCAGTGAAAAACACAAATAAATAAATTAAATACAGTACTTTATGCAAAAGAGCAGATAAAGATGTACTTTTGTGATATTTCAGTCGATATATGTTAGGACATCCACTTTTACTATATGAACTTTCTCAGCTTATCTACTGACATATTTTGAACATGTCCCTATTTTCAGGCCTTTGTCCCCCCACTTTGTCAGGCTTGGTCCAGATTCATTGCACTAAGGGGTTCAGAGCATACCTCTACACTGCCAGATTTTTCACAAAATGTCCAGATGTTTAGAACATACTTTTGTTCAGTTCTACAATGTATTTCTGTTTGACTGGTTAATCACAATGATTATCCAAGGATTTATGTCAGTAAATAAATGACATGACATTCCAGTTTCCATCCTCATATCCTTCAGTAATTGTCTGCTGAAACACACATTGTTGATGTAACACATCTTAATTTGTAACAGCAATTTTTGAAATATGTCCGTATATGTGCCCCCCCCTTTTCCAGCCTTTGTACAGGTTCCTTGCACTGACAGGTTGAGAGGGATGGTTTTGAGGTATAACTGCACTGCATGTTTTATATATATATATGGATCTACCTTAGTAAATCGACATGTTAAAAGAGCGAACACAAATTAACCGACGCCAGAAGATCGCAAGTCACTTCACCGACGCCAGAAGATCGACAGTGCACAAACACGACATTGCATACTCCCGACACATCATACCAACAAACAAAACAAATCCCCTATCCAAAACCCACACACACAACACAAGCACACCAAAATCCTTACAAACGAACACTAACCCATACATACACAACTATCTACAACCCTAACCCAAACCCTTACCCTAAGGTCCGTCACTATCGCACACTGACCTAACCCGCGCCCTAACCCTAACTCACTTATCCCACCCCTACCCCTACAGACCACCAACATCGCACACTTACCTTACTCGCACCCTTACCTAACCCGCGCCCTAACCCTAACTCACTTATCCCACCCCTACCCCTACAGACCACCAACATCGCACACTTACCTTACTCGCACCCTTACCTAACCCGCGCCCTAACCCTAACTCACTTATCCCACCCCTACCCTACAGACCGCCAACATCGCACACTTACCTTACTCGCACCCTATCGTCCGTCACTACCGCATACTTACACATCCTTTCCCCATCGCAGTGTTCTCAGCGCCGGTGTCTTCCTCCGTCGGTCTTCTGCCTTGTCGATCTTCTGGCGTCGGTGAAGTGACTTGCGATCTTCTGGCGTCGGTTAATTCGTGTTCGCTCTTTTAACATGTCGATCTACTAAGGTAGATCCATATATATATATATATATATATATATATATATATATATATATATATATTATTTTCCTTCCTTTATATTTTTATATATGTATATCGATATTATGACTCTACTTTTTCATGTATATGTTTCATCAGAGATCCACACACACACACACACACACACACACATATATATATATATATATATATATATGTGTGTGTGTGTGTGTATATGTCTATATACAACACGCAAAAGGTTCCACAAAGCTTTCTCCATAATGTTATATGCTTCTATTGCATGATATGTTTGAAAAGGCAACATTAATTCCTATAGCTTAGATGGTGAAGTGGTACATTCTTCTGACTGTAGTGGTCAAGGTCACGGGTTCAACACTTGGGACTGCTGTTTATTTTATTAATGTTAAATGACCTGAATGCAGGATACATTTGTTAAAGCACTACAGATTCTCACAGCTCACATGGTGTAGTAGTATTTTGCTGTGATTGTAGACGACAGCATCCCTTATTTGAGACTTGGCATGGCTGACTATTTTGTTGCTGGGCAGAACATGGTCTGATGGATACAGACTGATTAAGGCACATTTAAGCGTATTATACTTATAATGTTATATTTAATCAATAACCCACAGCTGGGTGTGGGCATTGCTGGATTTACCCACAGATGGTGTGGTTTGGCACAAGGGCAAAACCCGAGTGACCAAGCAAAGCCAACCATGGGTAAATCCAGCATTGCCCACACCCAGCCATGGGTTATTGCTATTATACAATGACATTATCTAAGAAAGGCAATACTTACCTTTCTTAAATAATGTCATTGTATAATGCCTCCATGCTGCCCTTTCGCAGTTTTCCGGTATCCTGGGGCATTTCTGATGTACTGCACATGCATAAGGGATGTGTTCCCATGCTTACGCAGTACATCAGTGCTGTACAGACATAGTAACAGAGACAGGAAAATCTGCATTGCTTTTTTTAACATATCTCAGTATGTTACACGAGTTGAAGAACTTGTATGACATAGTGAGATATATTAAAAAAAGCAAAGGAGATCTTTGTTTCTCCATTGCTGACTCTGCAGAAAAAAAAAATAAGCAAAGAACAGGATATATATTAACGGAAAAAGTCCAGGCAACCAGACCTTTTTCCATTAGTATACTCTCAGATTTACAACAGGCATTCTGGTTGGGCTGGCCAGTTAGTGTGCTCGTTTTTGTATGTTAATGGACAGTCATTTTATAATATAAAATAATATTTACATACACATTATAATTTTACATTTACCTTCCATGACATCCTCCTATGTGCTCACATTACATTATATTCTTGTGTGACTATACTGTATGGGGCATATGTGTTTATATGGAGGTTTCACATCTTTTCTACACTGACATCTCACTTTTGGAACTGCTACACTACCCTGGTTGACAAAAATAGTTGTTAAATAATTTAAGTTTACTAAAATAATTTTAACACTACTTTTACATGGAAAAATAAGTTACTTGCCTTGGGACTCAAACCATGAACACATGCATATAAAGCTGTGGTTCTAACCACTACACTATCTTGGCCTGGAAATTTTATCTGTCTATTTTCATTTAGCTCCTATGGGATGTTTAAGCTATGTTAAGATATGGCCATAATGTACACACCCACTTAGCTATACGTAAACATTCCTTAGGGTACTAAAAATAAGTATATATTATTATTATTATATTTTTAGGTTATACGGGTGTGTATTGTGGTGTTCTGACAACTACTTGGGACTGTATTTGTGAAATACTGGCATTGATTGGACTTTCTGGCTTCTATGTGTCTTTCATGCTGATGCATGACATGTTCTCTATCAACTGAGGCTGTTCTTGTGCTTTTTAACTTTTGAGGGATTTATCCCCTGTTATGTGTGCATTTGCATGCATTTCCTACATTTGCAGGATGCAGAAGTGCTATACGGTGCTTTAGCAATACAGGCTGTGTGTCACAGAAGCTATGACACACCCCCTGTATTGCTTTGCTCTTGTCATTTTAATTTCATTGTCCGTGGACACTGAAATGATCAATTTTACATTTCAGTGTTAGCGGACACTGAAATACTGGCATAATATTAGAGCAAAGCTCTAATATTTTGCCAGTACAGCTTAGAAATTTATGTACAGCACTTTCTGAGTGCAGGGGGCTTGTTTAGTGTCAGTGCACTGCTCGGACACATCCCCTGCACTCATACACGGATTGTGTCCATGTAGAGAATACAGCAGAGCACCTTCATGAATATGCAAGGCTCGCTGCTGTTCTACACGGACACAGAACACTCCGTGCAAGAATAGCCTTATTCTTGCACGGAGTGTTCCTGAATCCCAGGGACATTGTGTGTGAATGTGATTGGTGGAGGAAATTGTTAATAGAAGATATTGACCTACAGAATCCATTTCTGGGTAGATAAAAGCTGATAACCACTGAAGTTATGTTACAGTTATGCAACTGTATATACATTCTCAATGTGATAGATGTTGAAACAGGAGAGAACAGATGCGAGGGACCCTCCCAAGACATTGGGAAAATCCCTGTCTTGAATATGAGATTTATCTGTACAAACTTTAGCTACACAGATAAAGAGAATGGAGGGAAGATGCCGCTGGAAGGAGCATAAAATGAACCACAGGTGACATTTACAAGCCCTATTTTCATTGATAGGAAATAGTTGACGCATATATGAAGTCTGCATGTGAAAGAGAAGAATGCAAGATTAAGGCATTTAAATATTCAATGAAACTAAGACAGCATGGAAAAGAAGCATGTTTCAGAGGAATATAAACCAAATCACCAAAGGGCATTATTTGAACTGGGACAAGTTAGTACAGAACAGATGGTAGGTCTTTAGTCTGGCATTTTGCAGGAGCTATTTGGACTAAAACAGAAAAATAGTTTGACAGAATGTGGTCATCAAAAAAAGCATTAACAAAGAATACCATAGCCTTATAGCCAAAAATATAATGGGCTTTAGAAGGCTCATAGGTTTCATACCAGGCAATTGATCTAGCAGGCTAAGATCCTAGGTTTTGGCTTGTTCCCCTTTTCAATAAGGACAGAAGGGGACACACCAATGGTGAACTTATGGATACCCAGTCATTCTTCAGGGTTTATTTTATTTAGAGTAAGGGAGTTTTCCATGGTATTATGGAAACTTGGAATGTAAGAACTATGAATAAAGGTAAACTATATGTGTTTAAGGTTGAGATGACAGCAATATACATTGACATTGGGCCATTTTACATCAGTTTATCATCAGATGTTCTAATGTGGACAAAAGTTTTACAGAAGAAAGGCAGTAGCCATCTTTGTAAAAAAAAAAACTGTGTCAAAATCAGTATTCAGTTGCACACCTCCAAAAAAAATGTAAAATAATTTCAGTTAGACTATAAGGCAACCCATTCAACATTACAGTGATATAAGTTTATGCTCCAACTACCAGTGCTGAAGAGGAGGTCCTTTGAGATTCTGCAGCACCTTTTGGAAATAAAACAAAACAAAAAAAAATGTTACATTTATCATAGGTGATTGGAATTCTAAAATTGGTAATCAAAGTACAACAAGAATAATGGAGTGTTTGGCAATGAATTACAAAGTGAAGCACAGCATAGACTGGTAGAATTCTGTCAAGGTAATTCACTAATCATAGCAAACACTGTCTTTCAACTGCCTAAGAGATGGCTTTACACGTGGATGTCCCTAGATAGTTAGTACTGAAATCAGACTGACTATATACTTTGCAGTGAGAGATAGAAGAGTTGTATACATTCAGCAGAAACAAGACCTGGAAATGACTGTGGCTTCCAACATTCTTATCACTAATTTTAGAATTAAACTAGAGAAAACAAGAAAAGTATCCAGGCTAGTGAGATATGAGCTCACCAATGTTCCAAATGAATATGTGTTGGAAATGGAGACTAGATTTAAGGCACTAGACCTGATGGGCAGAGAACCCGAAGAACTATTGAAAGAAGTTTGGTATATTTTCAAGAAAGTAGCAACAAAAAGTATTAGAAATAGAAGGAGAATTAAGAAAACAAAATACCAAAGCATCTGCATTGGTATAAAGTGATAATGCCCTAATTACATCCCAGCCAACCTAAGTTTGATTAGTTGCTTAGGTGACCAGTGGAGCATCAGGAAGGGATGGGCATACTCATCCTGGGAGGGAAGGTGCTTGTTGATAGCACTCCCTAAGGGGAGGTGTGGTCCATAAAGTGTAGTTGGCCTTGGACATTGTTGACAAGTGGGGGGAATGGGGAAAGATAAAATGGATAGGGCATATAAAAAGAAGCCACTGGACAGAAGCATAAAAGGCTGAGCCTCCAGGGTGCCCTTAGCATCCACGACAGACCCCTCAAATACCAGAATAGTCCAAAGGTAGGAGGATGGCTTGTAGACCCAGCATGGATGTTGGGCACTGGGGACCAGGCTGGTACCATAAGGTCTATGGGGACCAAAATAAAATAAATATATAAAAATAAAAATAAAACTGCCTGTGGAGGCTTTAGAAGTAGCTGAGGAATGAAGGACTGTATAAGGCAATGGAGACTGGAAAATTAAGCCAAACTGAATGCAGAGTTTCAGAGAATAGCGAGAAGACATAAGGAGGCATATTTAAATGAGCAGTACAAAGACGTAGAAGAAGACAGTAAAATGGGAAAGATGTGAAATCTTTTCAAGAAGATTGGCGATATTAAGGGAAACTCTCAGGTAAAAATGTCCTCCATCTTTTTTAAGTAACTGCTCTCTTCTGATTTTTCAGTCATCCCTATTACAGACACTGCTGCACTATGTTCCTAGTTTTGTTCCTGTTATCTTCAACACCTTGTTTCATCAAGCAGCTGCCCATGCTCATTAAATGCATTATAGAAAAATCGGTCAGGATTTAATCTAGTTTCTCTTTTTTCTTCATATAATCTTGTGAGGGATCATTTATGCTAAGTAGGTTTGCAGCCTGCTATATGCAACTCACTTCAACAGAACAGTTGGCAAGAATGTGCCATGTGTTGTGTCCATGCATACCAATTACTAGCCATCAGGCAACAGTCAAATGTTTATAAAGGTAACTCGGTTAATATCTATATCTCCACCCCCACAGTGGATGTAAATACAAAAAAAACTACTTTTTAACATCCCAGGAACATAAGCAGCTTAGAAACATACAGTATGTTGGCAGTTAAAGTGTGCTTGAGCAAGCCTCATCTGCTCATTATCCTTCCCCAAACAGAAACTGTTGTAAAGCAAACGCATTTTACTTTCACATACTGTCCTGTGCCAGCTGGAACCTTTCCTAAAGTTTTGAATATGAAATATTCTGTGAATTCACAACCTTGCCTGAGAAAAAAGAATGCTATCTCAGATCACAGGTGTCTTAGTCTTTTTTCAGACGGTTTCATCTTGTTCTTGTATACTTTTTTCCCTCAAAGACAATATCAGTGCTTGAGATTTTCACTTACAACGTCCTTCTTTCCCCTATCCTCAAGCAGCATACTTGAGTTCAGAAGATGACTATTTTAAATTGTTTTGTTGATGATTTCTGAAGCAGTAAGTACTTAGTCCCTCAACTACTGAGCATTTTCTGAAGGTTTGTCTCCTGAATATTATTTATAGATATTTTGCTTTTTGTATATACAAAAACTATATCACCAAAAGGAGTCAACATTTAGTCAAGACTTTTTCAAAGAGTGTTACAATTACCTTTAAAACGTCCATGCATTTGGGCTCCTGTCCTTAAAGGCAAAGGAGCAGTTGCAGCTTGAATTTTAATGAAAAAATTAGTTTTATGTTATTTATACCCCAAACTATAGAAAGAATGAAAAAGGCCTCTTTTATTCAGAAACACGTTTCTTTGCGTCTGAAACCACGTCAGCATGTTTTAAAACGGAAGACTGCACATTTGTTTTTAGCTTAATATTTTGAAAATCTTGCAGTCTGTCAATTTCCAAAGTGCATTCTGTCCTGAATTTCAAATGATAATATTTCTTTACTACTTCAAGATATTCATCTGACATTTGCAGGATAAGACTCCCCGATAATCCCACTCACATTTATTTTGCTTTGCAAAGTCTAATAGCTTTTAGGAAATATAGACAACACAATCTCAAATGTGTGCATGACTATCAGAACATATAAAGTATTAGCATTTTGCTATAGCATATAGAATGACAGAATGTATCAGTTTTCTAAGAAACAAGTAGCACACACAAATTATATGATTTCAGATGCATAATGTGTTTGTCAGTCTGAAAAAATGAATATATATTTTATATATAGATAGATTATTTGTTGTGAAGTAAATGGCTAAAAACAAAGCAACTAAAATGTGATACAAGACTACTGCTTGTAGTGAGTAATACGGGACATTTTTTTTTCTTTAAGACTATGAAATATTACAGCAAATTTTTCAAACTAATGTATCACAACCCTCATCGACTATAAAGACACATACACAACTTTATCTTCATGTAATGTAGATTATTCACATGAGATTAAACAAGGTTGAGTAGTCATAAGTCTAGTATTAAAAAACCTCTGTACTTAGCAAAACTCAATACATTTTTTTACTTTCTGTGTAATGGCAACATAGAAGAACAATATTCAAGGTTATTACTGGGTTCTGCATATTGTGCATCCTCAGCACCCAAATGTTCGACTTTCATATGGCCGAGATGATATGATCAAACATTTAAATGTTCGAAAATGTGAAAAAAAATAAACAAAAAAAAAGCTAAACAGTGCTAGCAGGGGGGCAAGCCCCCTGCACCCCCCACATACTCCGCTATTTAAATATACCAATTCCGAGATCGCACTACATTGCAGTAAAGGGAAATGTTCCTGTTCCTCGCTGTATGGATATCCCCATTCAGACTGTTCGAACTTTTAAAAGTTTGACCTTCTGAAAGGGGCCTATACATTTATTTGGGAATACAGTGGTTCTTACCCCTACTAAAGCATCAGTTTTGGATGTGCGTAAATTTTTATTTTTTTTTAAGATCATTACTTCTGCCTTAATCACAATTTATTACATAAATAATCTGGACATTAGTTTCACCCAGCCTTTTGAGTAAAGTTTAAACTGCCCCAAGTAGAAACTAGGTATTCTAACACACGATAACAATAAATAACCTCTGAAATGCTAGATTTGCTAACTGTACATGTGACCATGTGTCAATTTCCCTAAGGCAGTTTATAGTATAAAATTCAAGGAATTCTAATATGAAACTTGAGTCCAAAGTATATGAATTTGCATACCGTCCCAGAGGAATGTGCCCCTTTTTGTGGATAAACAATCTTTAACTGTGAAGTCATCACATAGATAAAACAGCCATGTTGCTCTTTGATATATACTGCCTCAAGAAACCATGTCAATAATGATTAATTTTTTTATACTCATGCAGTTTTTATTTTCAAATAATATTGTTAAAACCTTCATGGAATATTATGTATAACACTTAACTATACACAATATTTACAAACAGCCTGACATCAATAATCAAATCAAATGAAACATAAAGACTGAACTAATGAAACAATATAGTTAGAGTAAATCTGGTGGTAGTCGCAAAGTATCAATCAATGATAAATCTTTTTTCCAAGGGTTGTTTACCAAGTCAGTAATGATTTTGAACTAATCCTATAATTGTCCTTTGCTTTCATGCATCATATGCCCCCCAAAAGGATAATATTTCACTGAGAACAAAATTAAAAATGAGACTGCTACATTGACATATTTCAGATTTCTGCTGTTAAACACATCACTGCCCCCACAAGCCATATAATTTTTAATCAACAGTGATAGGTAACAACCCTGTGCTTTCATATACAGCATGCCTTCTCAACCCTATCTCCCTCATAAAAAGGCATCCTTCTGTATAAACCTCTGAGAAAAAAACAAACCACTGTATGCATATAGCTGATGATCATGTATTAATGTACATGACTACTAAGCACAAGTGTGCAAACACACACGTACACACACACACACACACACACACACACACACACACACACACACACACACACACACACACACACATATTGGACAAGTGCAGTTTAGTCATTGCTCACTGATTTCTTGGATGTAAAATGTGAATTATAAAGTAAGCTCAATTAGGGAGAAATAAAAACAGGACAAATATTAAACCAATATAAGTTAAAAGAATTATGTAGGAACTTGCAGATAGATAGCCCTCAGCTGGCCTGAATACCAGAGTCTTCGGATTTCTGCATCAGATGCTGTTGCTTCTTCCATGACGTCAGGTCATCAGGGGTATAAAACATGCAGTAGACGCCATTACATCAGTCATTCTTGCCGTGCGGTGCCTGAAGCAGAAGCAGTTTGCAAGTGCCGGTCGGCCGACTCCTGAAATTTTCGTTTTCGAGTTTCAGACCTGAAGTCTTCAAAAAGGTAAGTACCCCGTTGGGGATCCTTTTTTCTTCTTCTAACCGATGTCAGAAAAAATTAGCAATTGTCTTGCCTGTGGAAAGCAAATACCTCATAGAGATTTTCATTCTTACTGCTGTTTAGGCCCTGACCACAATGTCCCTCGCTGTTGGTTTTTTGCCTTGTTCAATGCCTGAACTATTCGTCGTCGAGCTATTTTTGTAGCTAAATACTTTAATTGTCAATCTCCATACTCCAAAATGGCTTTGTTAATCCATCCGACTACTGATCTCCCGAAAAAACTTAAGGATAGAGACAGACCGCATAGGGCTAAAACTGCTGATGATGCTTCTGATAAGCTAGTCACCTGTCTGCCGGTACTCAATGAGGTGCTTTCGCAGCTCCTGATACCCACTACTACAGATTCGCAGGCCTCTACTGAGAACCATTCAGAGTCCAGTATGCTGCGAGAAGGTTCTTCGACTATGGAACCTGCGAATTTCTCTACCTTGGATGGGTCTGGAGCTGCTGTGCAGGCACCGGATTCTGAGGGTTTATTCAGGCCTACAGATTTTACTATCAAACCAATGACTTCATTTCAAGCTAAAAATACAGAATTCCTCAGGCCTAAAACTCACACTAAGTCTAGAAAACCGACAAACAAAGTGCATTCTCAGGCCCATATACCTCAAAAACAAATGATTAGAATGGCTGAAGACCTTGTTACCTTAATTAGGGGAAGCCAGCCTTCCTCCTCTAAGAGACCTAGAACTGATTTTCTTTCTGATTCTTCTGATCAGGAATCTGATATCTCTGTTCCTTCTGACTACCAGGATCTACCCTTATCTACTTATGAGGATTCTGATGCAGAGAATTCCATTTCCTCTGCTTCCCCTCCAGAAGATTTTTCTTTTGATGAAACCTTACATACCCTTAGGGAGCATTTCCACTGGGAAAGCCATGACTATTCTCAATGCAAAAAGAGACTTAGGGATTTTTTAAACCTGCTTCAACACAGGCCCCTAGCTATCCCTCCTGTTCTGGAGATTGTAGATGATGTTTTCTTGGAATCCAGCCTTACCCCAGACACTTTGCCTCCAGCTCCCAGGAAACCTGACAGGTACTACAGAGTACCTGACTCTCACAAATTCCTTTTCAAGAATCTTACTGCAGATCCAGAGACCATTTCCCAATGACCAAAGGGCATTAAGGCTACTACTGCAAAAATCCTACCCCTTCTGATAGGGATTCTAGAGCTTTAGCAGGATGGGGTAAGAGCAGCAGACCACCAAGACTTCAGTCTCAGGCTATGCACAGATCTAAGCAGTGGGGGCCCCCACTTCCAAAGCAGGGAGTAGTAAGCCACCCCTATGGAAAAATGGTACAATTACTTATCCTTAACTCCACCAAGCCTTGCTCAACTACTTGCTGCCTTAGGAGGAAAGCTCGCCCTGCATGCAAAACACTGGGAACACATTACTCAAGACAAATGGGTTTTAAACACAGTTTCTCTAGGATACAGATTCCACCTCCACTCACTCCCAACCCCAAGTGGATGGCTAGACCTTTCCCCAAACCAGTGGGTGGAGGCCCAAAAACAAGTGCTCTCCCTGTTCTCAGTATCAGGGCTATTCACCCTGTTCCAGCAGAACAAAGGGGACAAGGTTTTTATTCAAGACTGTTCCTGGTTCCCAGAAAAGAAAACTCCTGGCATCCTATCCTGGACCTTTCTAGTCTCAGCACCTTTCTGGTGGTTCCAAAATTCAAAATGCTAACTCTTCAGCAGCTTCTTCCTATGCTAGCCAAGGATGCCTGGCTGGCAACCCTAGACTTAAAAGAAGCTTACCTGCACATCCCAATAAGGGAATCCTTCAGAAAATTCCTACGCTTCAGGGCAGGCTCCATGCACTATCAGTTCTCTGCACTGCCCTTTGGCTTATCTGCTGCACCCAGGGTATTTACAAAGTGCCTAGCTCCTGCCATTGCATTTTGCAGGCAGAGAAATATTCAGATTTACCCATATTTGGACGATTGCCTGATTCAGGCAGAGAGTCAGGACTTGCTATTACAGCGCCTGGCATTTGTAAAGAGACTTCTAACTTCACTTGGGTACACCATCAATTAGAAAAAATCACACCTATTACCCTGCCAACAGATTGTATTCCTGGGAGCAAGCTTGAACACAACTTCCCAGATGGCATTCCTCACTCCAGAGAAACAAGTTCATTTGACAATCTACTTCAAACTATTGGCCACAGAAACTCAGCTATCTGCAAGGAAAATCCTGCAAGCCCTGGGGTTCATGGCTTCTTGCATTCTGTTAATTTCATATGCAAGACTGCATATGAGGAAACTTCAATGGTATCTAAAAAGTCTATGGTGTCAACATTCTCAGGACCTGGAAACAATGATTTCTATAATCCCTTGTCTAAGGGCAGAGTTCCTTTGGTGAGCAGAGGCCTGCTACCACAACAAGGGACTCCCTTTCACTCTACCCCCTGCCGCCCAAACCCTAACAACAGACGCATCAGACTATGCATGGGGAGCTCACATGGCAGGGCAGTGCAATCAGGGCAAATGGAACCCAAAACAGATGCATCTGCATATCAATCAAATAGAAATGTTAGCTGTACAGAATGCTCTGACAGCCTTCAGAGACCTTATTCTTCCAGGACAACTATTGGTAAAGACAGACAACACCACAGTTGTGTAGTACATAAATAAGCAGGGGGAACCCATTCCTACCCACTCTGCAGAATAGCCATGGCCCTGTGGAACACAGCCTTGAGTTACCAAGTGAACTTACAAGCTCAATTCCTGCCAGGCAAACTAAATTCACTGGCAGATGACTTCAGCAGAAATCTTATGGACCCACACAAATGGAAACTGTAACCCAAAATATTCAAGCTCTTAAGGAACAAATGGGGGACACCAGAGGTGGACCTGTTTGCCTCCCCTTAGAACTACCATTTGAACAAATTCTGCACCAGAACTCTCCACAGTCAAGCTTGGAAAGTGGATGCCGTGTACTTTACCTGAGAAAGCCTCTCAGTTTATGCCTTTCCCCCTCTGCCTCTCCTCTCGAAGGTTCACTAAAGATCAAACAGGACAAGCCAAGAACAATACTGATTGCACCAGACTGGCCACGCCAGCACTGGTACCCCCTTTTGTGCAGTCTGACAGTGCTACAACCTTGGCACCTGCCTCAGACCCCTTCCCTGCTGTCCCAGCAGGCGGGTCAGATCTGCACCCTCAGCTTCAAGCCCTGAACCTTGCAGCCTGGCTAATTCCCTGCCGTCACCTCCAACAACCCTTAGTAAGCAGGTGCTGGATGTCATTCTTAAGGCAAGGAGGCCTAGTACTAGAAAATCCTACTCAGTAAAGTGGAAAAAATACTGTTCCTGGAGCTGGGCTCAGGGGATGGCCACACCAGTGCCCAGCTTACCTCATATTCTAGATTCTTTAACAGAAATGCTCCACAAGGGCCTATCTTTCTCTTCAATTAAGATTCATGCCTCTGCCATATCAGCACATTATAATACTGACCCACCCCTCTTCTCTCATCCACTGCTAAAACAATTAGAGGGGCCAAAAATTTAAGACCATCCAGAAGGGCTCCCACTCCAGCCTGGGACCTTAACTTTGTATTGGAAAAAACTCATTCTTTCCCCTTTGAATCAGCCACTACAGCAGAGTTGAAATTCCTTTCTTGGAAAATAGCTTTACTTCTAGCCATCACTTAAGCAAGAAGAGTGTCTGAACTGCAGGCCTTCATGGCAGTGAAACCCTTCATTATCTTCCATGCGGACAGGGTTTCCCTCAGAACTAACCCATCCTTTATGCTCAAGGTGGTATCTAGTGTGGCTCTAGACCAGTCCATTCATTTTCCTACTTTTTTCCCTAATCTGCAGAATAAAGGTGAAAGGATACTGCATTCTCTGAATGTACACAGACAGCTTAGATTCTATTTGGACAGGAATAAGCCTCTCAGAAAATCTGACCAACTGCTAGTTAGCTTTGCTGCAGGGGCAGAGGGGAAGGGTATTTCAAAGCAAACCATTTCCAAATGGATAGCCCATTGCATCCATTTCTGCTACAAACACCATGGAAAACCTACCCCACAGGGGATAAGAACACATTCTACCAGGGCTGCATCTACCTCTACTGTATTTCTCAGAGGAGTCCCTACCGGGGACATCCTGGAAGCTGCAACCTGGAGCTCTGTACATACTTTCACCAAGCATTACCACCTGCCTATCTTTTCTAAATCCAGAGCTGCAAAAATTGTCAGCCTCAACATGAAAGATTTCATCATCTTTCGTTAAATTACTAATTCTATTTATTTGACGTTTGACAATGTTCCACTTGGTCTTTTTTGGATGTAAACTTGAACAGTGTAAACACATGTTGTTTTGAAATTCATTTTTATGAATTTTATGCATGTTTTCCCCCAGGACTTAATAACAGAGATGAATTTATTATGTATTTAAAAACAAAGGGACTGAAGCATTAGGGTTTTTAGTTAAGAGTTTTTGTCAGCATTAGGCTGACTGTTGTTTTAAACTGCTAATTCAGCTTTTAATGATTAATTGTCAATTAAGTTTAATTGACTGCTGTTTTAGTATTTAAAAGGTTTTGTTTATGTGTAAGCCATTAGTCTGAAGAAGTCTCCATTGTAGGAGACGAAAGCGCTTACTTTTGGCTTGTATTTTACTTGAAATATTGTCTTGAACTTGTGGATTAAATCTTGAATGTCATTTCCTGGTGCTGCCCTCGTTTTCTTGTCGTTTTTTTGCTGTTTTGTCTTTCAATGACATTATGTCATAATGTCATTTAGATGTTCCTTTTTTTTATACTTTAACCTTCTTAAATGCTTTAATGTTTCAAGCACTAATGAATTTCAATAACAATTAAAAAATTAGGAAGTGGCACAATTCTCAGATATGATTTATAGATCTTTGTGGGCATTTGTCTTCTCAGTTAGTATTCTGTTGCACCAATATAATCACATAGGGGGAAATTTAGTAAAGCCTACATGATTTTTTTTGGTGTGCACATTGCAGCAAGTGCAAACAATATTAGATTCAGTAAGTGTCGCTTAGCTGTGCACAAGCACATGCAAACAGGAAAATTTCCGTGGAATGTAAATTTCCTCATATGCAGGTGAAACTTTTCCAAATGAGAATGCTGGAGTGATCCATCAAGCAAAAAGGTACGCATGTAGACTCCGTGTTAGTGCTCATAGTGTGCGCAGACTTTTTTCATGTACCAGGAGTCTACATGGACAGAAGGGGATGTGAAAGTCCACAAATATGGACATAACTCCCCTGAAAATGTTAGATCACATACATATGTGCAAAGGGTACATTGTGGATATCAGAAAAAGGAAGAGAATATGTAAATTTAACATGTTTTAAATAATTTCAGCATGCTTGCACTATGTGCTACAGTGTGCAAACATGCTTAACAGAAAGAAAAATAAAAAAATAACATTTCTAAAATGTTTTTCACAAATCTACTGTAGTACCTTGCACCGGGTCTGCACAATGGTGCATAGTTGCTGTTATGCAGCTCACATGGCTATGAATTGTGTAGTGTGTAGTTTCTTGGCTGTCAGCATGGATATGTATACAAATGAGGTGGATTTCTTGAATTGCTAAAAGGAGTACCCGTGTCCGCATAGCTACTTCGTGTAGGCTCCTACATGATGTTGATATTCCCACTAGATGTGGGTGACATCGGGGGGGGGTGTCTTATTATTTTTAGGATTTTTGTATTCCCAGTGCCCGTGTTTGATCGGTGTGCCTCATAGCTTAACGTGTTCTCATGAGCAGACTACCACATGAAAGTCATGATGTAAGCAGCAATCAATTAAAACCAGATATCTTAAATAAATGTTTATTACTTTTGTATAAGTTATGCTGCACACTGCTGTGCATAGCACCACGTTGTGCACTAAACTAGGGCCTTTAAATTATGTTAATTATATACTGGGCAGGTGAACTGCATCATAATTAGCCAATCCCACATGGTGGACATACAGCAGAACTGTATAAAGTATGCATACACCCACATTCTGATTTTCCCTCAATACTCTGGATCATTTGAGTAGATACTTGGGAATTTTAACTTGGATAATGCTAGGGGCTGCTGCAGCTATGATACATCTGTATGTGCTAGATGCTGAAGTCAGTGCTGCTGGTGCTGCTGACAATAGACCTAGGGAGAGAAGGATAAGAGTGTTCAGGCCCAAGGTAACCTTCCAGGAGCTACATGAGGTGGAGATTGTAGAGTACTACAGGGTGGACAGGGACATATTACAAGAACTCACTGAGCTCTGCTGCCCTCAACTTAGAGCCAGAGCTAACAGATGGGAACCTATCCCAGTGGAAACAAAGGTATGTGTAGCCCTTAGGACACTAGCTACAGGTACTTTTCAAAGACCAACTGGGGACATGGTGGGGGTGTCACAGGCGTCTGAATCCAGGATACTCCATCAATTCCTGGATGCTATGCTTCCACATGCCAATGAGCACAGATCTTTTCCCCTTTCTCCTGAGATGAGGGCCAGCAATATGCAACACTTCTACTGTGTAGCACACTACCTTGAACTACTGGGTGCCATAGATTGTACACATGTACACTTCAAGGCACCACCTGGTGAGCAGGGTACAATCTACATTATCCACAAGGGGTACCAGTCCATCAATTGCCAGGTCATGTGCAATACCCTGGGGATTATCCTGCATGTGTGTGCTGGCAATCCTGGCAGTTATCATGACTCCCATATCTGGCACACATCACAGCTGTACCAGATGCTAGGGGGGACATCCAACAGGGACATTTACCGGAGATGCTGGCTATGTCCTGGAACTATGAATGATGATACCCATCAGAAATGCACATCCACCCACAGAAGAATGCCATAATGAGGCACATGCACAAACTAGGAACATCATAGAGTGTGTCTTTGGGCTTCTGAAGTCACTGTTCCAGTGCCTCACTATATTTGATGGAGCCCTGCAGTATACTCCAGCCACATGTGCACAGATATTCACAGTATGTGCTATGCTACACAATTCAATCCTGTGGAAACAGCTACAACAGAATCAGCAAAGGGAAGGAATACACAGCTCCCCCCACCAGTGCCTAGGTCACCACAGCCACAGTCACAGGAGGACAGTCACCTGTAGGCAGATGTAGGCATGTTCAGTATGTCCTGGCTTTGGCTAAGAGACAATGCATAGCACATTCACTGATAACCTAGGTATCTAGGGCTGACACCTTACTCCTACTCACATACATAAATTAAAACTGATGCCGGGCAGCTCACACATCCTGTACCTATCCATGTATTGGCTGTGTACTGCTAGCATCAGACAGAGTCAGTTCAGAACTACAGTTGTGTCAACTGATACAGTTGCAGGGTAATTCTGTAACCTACACAGTATTCTATTGGATTATTATGACAGTCATTGTATGTATGGACCGGGTACATTATGCAAGTAACTATAGTGGGCTAGTTGGACAGAAATTACATCCACATGGAACTACAGATACCCATTCAACTAACATGTTTCCATTTCTATTCAGTAGGCCTCATGCATGGGAAATTCATGCAGTCCTACTGCAAAAGATTACTGGTACATCACTGAAGTGAGATGTTGGACAGTGGGGTTAAATAATAGTTAGACTATCGTGTATCCCAGCAGAACATGTGGTGTTGTTCCCCCACCCCCCAACACACACACACACACACACACACACACACACACACACACACACACACACACACACACACACACACACACACACACACACACACACACACACACATATATATCTCTGTGTCTCCACATATATCTAGATAACACACACACACACACACACACACACACACACACACACATATATTTATTTATTTATTTTATATTTGTTAACCGGGAAAGTCTGACTGGATACAGGTCCATTTTCAGCGGAGGCCCGGGGAGAAAAGCTCCAAATGTACAAAAACAAGTGTGAATACAGTGACATTATTAAAGTGCGTTATCACAAAACTGAGATTTATTTAATGATATGTACACACAGGTACATGTTTTTCTCACATACACACAGCAAAGGTTGGAAGCAAGTAGCTGAGAAAGAAATAGTTAAAGATTTCATCTGAAAAAGGAAAACACATATATTAAAGGTGGTTATCATACATTGAGTAGTGTTAACTTTAAATCTTTCCAGTAGGTGGGTGATACACAGAATTTTAAACAGTTGGAGGGTCAGAGTTTTATTCCTGTAATGAGGTTCGCATTTATAGGTTCATAGGTGGGTACTAGGCTCTCTGCCCGAAGGCATTTATAAGCCTAGCCAGAATGTGTTGGCTTTTGCCACCCCCCCTTAGATTAGCTCCCTGTGCCTCTGTTCAGCAGAGCCACTGAAGTGATCCCTGAGGTAAACTTTCTGTTTCCCATCCACTCGTCAAGGTTTCTTTTCAAGAGTGTTAGCAAGGAGCTCTACCTAATGTAGACTGGGATCTTGTTCCAAAGCATGGGAAGTCTCTGGGACTGGAATCTGTCCCTACAGCATGTCCTATTTATTGTTGTGGTGAGGATTAGATCCCTAGAGTGTGTGGTTTGATGTGATAAGGTTTTCTTTAGGTAGAGCATGTCCATCAATTCTGGGTTGGACATGGCCTTGTATGTCAGGCAGAGATCACCTCTGAGTAGGCGGTATGCAACCAAGTGCAACTGTAGTTTCTTCAGTCGAGCTGCATAGGGCATCTGTTTGAGGCCATTGATCCTCTTGGTGAGGTACTTCTGTGGTCTTTCCAGCTATTGCAGGTGTCTTGTAAGGTACATCCCAAATGGGGCGTTGTACTCTAAGATGGGTCTGATGAGTGATGAGTAGAGGGGCACAATGACCTCTTTTGATCTAGATGCAAACCCTTTTGTGATTAGGTGAGCCACGTAGAAAGATTTTCTAACCACTTTGGCAATGTGATTATCAAAGGTGAGATTACTATCTACTTGGGTCCCCAGATCCCTTATTATGTCTTCCGTATTTAGGGGATTACCACCTATGTGGTAGTTTGTGGGTACTTTGTTTTTTCCAAAGGGGATGACTATGCACTTTTTGGCATTTAGCTTGAGACCATGATTTTGACACCAGGTATCCATCTCAGTGAGACCGTTTTGGAGGATGTCTGTGTCAGCCGGAGAGTCAGTTATAGCCCCTAGTTTGCAGTCATCTGCGAACTTGGTCAGCCATAGTCCTCCTGTGCTTGCCTGTACCTCTGTGAAGTATACACCGAACAGGAGGGGTCCTAGGACTGAGCCCTGGGGAACACCACTTCTAACCGGTTTAGAGTCTGACCTAGCTCCCGCAACTCTCACCATGTGGGTTCAGTCTGTGAGCCAGTTGGCAACCCATCTTATGATTTAGGGGTTTATGTTCAGGCTGGTGAGCTTGTCTATAATACCAGAATGGGGAATGGTGTCAAAGGCCTTAGTAAGGTCTAGGTAGGCTGTATGTACCACCTTTCCCTCATCTATAGCCTTGGTAACTGTCTCAAAGAACTCCTCCAGGTTTAGGAGGCATGATCTGCCCTTAACAATGCCAAACTGGGTAGGGTCCAGTGTTTGGAGGTTCCCAATGTCTCTGTTAATGAGTCCCATGATGATGCGCTCCATAGCCTTGCAGACCAAGCTTGTCAGGCTTATAGCGCGATAGTTCCTGGTGTCTGTTGTGGCTACACCTTTGTGAGGCGGAATAACCGTTGCTGTGCGGCACTCTATGGGTATGTAGCCTGTGGAGAGGCTGAGTTTGAACAGTGTGTTTAGGTGAGGGGTTAGTTCAACTTTGAGCTCATGTAGGACGCAGCCTGGGACACTGTCTGGTCCCATTGATGCTATGTTTTTGGCTTTGGAGAAGAGTGTTTTAACCTGAGTGTCTATGATTTCAGGGACTCTACATTCTTCTGGTATGGTTATGGGCCCTTTTGGGGGTGAGAGGGGGGTGAAGTTTGTGCTGAACCTGTCTGCCAGGATGTTGGCGATATCAGTCGGTTCAGTGTATTTTGTGCCATTCTGCACTTACTCCGAGCAGATATGAGCATTGCCACTTAGATTCTTGACATAGCTAAAGAATGCCTTGTGGTTATCTTTGGAGTCCCTGGCAATTTTTCTTTTGGAGCTTGCTTTGGATGATTTTATGAGGGATCATAGTTTCTTGCTGATACTAAGCAGGGATGTCCTCCCTTCTTGGGATTTTACTCTTTTCTGTACTAGTTTCCTCCTTCTGTTGTATAGCTTGTTTATGGCAGGAGTCCACCAGACTGGTTTCCTTTTCTTGGAAGAGTGAGTCTTGGTTTTGCTTGGGATGGCATGATCCGTGCATTTTTGTAGCTGCCCATAGAATGCATTAGTAAAGGATTTTGCAGCTTGGACAGTGTTATCCTTCAGCATGGGAGCTTTGAGACTTTCCACCTCGGTCTTAAGTAATGTGAAGTTTGCTTTTGAAAAGTTTTTAACAGTGGCTTTCTTGTCCGGGGGTGGGGGCGGAATATGGATATCCCAAAGTGATTTGTTTATGGTCAGATCTAACCAGCGAGGGGTTGACCTCTGGTGTGGAACACCGGTTGCCCATGTTGGTGATGACCAGGTCCAATATGTTGTCACCTCTGGTGGGAGTGTTGACCAGTTGAACCAAGCTGTTTGAGTTTATAAATTCTAGGAAAAGTTGGGCAAGGGAGTTAGTACTTGAGTAGTTCTCCCAGTTAATGTTTAGGTAATTGAAATCACCCAATATTAGGGTGTTTGGTAGGACCTTTATGTTTCCCAGTGTTTCCAGAAACACGGAATGGGAGTCCTGGGACATGGTGGGTGATCTGTAGCAAGCTACAATTTGAATTGCAGTTTTGCTCATTGTTAGTTGCATGTGCATGATCTCTGAAGCATCGTGCTGTGCCAGTAACCTGGAGGTGTGGGTATCCTTGATGAATTTGGATACGCCCCCACCTTTTGTATTTTGGTTTGGGTTCTGTGGCCGAAATGTATGGTATGAGTTGTAGCCTGGTAGTGCTGGGGTGCTCTCTGGAGCCTTAAACCAGGTTTCTGTTACTGCACATATATCAATTTTCTTCCTACTGAGGAGTGCCTCGAGTGCGTGCATTTTGAGGTTTAGACTTCTGGCATTGAGTAGCATTACCCTCAGTTTTTTGTTACTTGTGCTATTTACAGCGGTGGGTTTGTCTTTTGAGCCTTGCCTAAAAAAGGCACTATGAGGGTGGCAAGAGCCTTGGCCAGTATTCGAAAGCCTAAGGGTGACAGGTGCAAGCCGTCTCTAGCGAAGCAGTGTGGCTTGTCGAACATGTCATCCCAGGTGGACAGACACTGGATCCCCTTTGAATAACACCAGAAACTTAGCCAATTGTTGAAATTAAGATTTTTTTCTTTATATCATGGTATCATTCTTAGTGATGGCAGGATGCTACTCAGGGTCAGGGTCATACCGGCCTGGGCTACATGATCAGAGAGCTCTTCCATGTCTCTTTTCATGTAGTCCAGGGAGGTACAGCTCAGTTTATTCACACCAACATGGACAATGACAGAGTCATATTTGTACTTGTTCTGGAGTGACCTGAGTGCTTGTGTTGTGTGGTGGATCCTGGCACCTGACAGGCAGCTAACAGTAACCTTCTCCTTATTCAGCCTATTATGTTTGAGTGGTGGTTAGTCAGGGTTAATTTATTGAGGTTTGATTTGCTTAGCTTTACAAAGATGGGTGAGGTATAAAGAAGGGTCGATAGCAGATGTGTACGGGCAATAACAGTTCTAGCAGATGGGGTTAGGAATGGTTTAATCCTGTATAAAGAGCCTAATTTTTTATTAACTGTTTTAATAGTTTTGTCTATTTGAGCATCAAACCTGAAGTTGCTGATGCTGATCACTCCCAGTAGTTTAGTACTAGGTTCTGGGGAAATTATGGTACCATTGTTAGATATTATGGTGAGAGGTGGTGAGAGGACCTTGCGGGTGGGGGAGAAGAGTAATAGTTTGGTTTTATTTGGGTTTAATAGTAATTGGCGACCAGTGAGCCAGTCCTCTACTTTGTTGAAAGTGATTTGGGATAAGGATTGTAAATCTGTGGGGGAGGTGGCAGAGCAGATTAGGGTTGAGTCATCTGCATACTGAATACAAGTTGCATCAGGGATGACTTTGTAGAGGTCATAGATATATATATATATATATATATATATATATATATATATATATATATATATATATATATATACATATATATATATATATATATATATATATATATATATATATCCCTCTTATATACATAAATATAATATATATATATATATATATATATATATATATATATATATATATATGTATATATATATATATATATATATATATATATATATATGTATGTATATATATATATATATATGTATATATTTGTTTGCATATTCTGTATTGCCCGACATACCCAGATTATAGTGAGTAAAACTGCACTATGACACATATATAATGTTGGTCAATGGACCAAAAGTAAGGGCTCAACAGTAGATAATGCACTTACTTACAACCCCCTGTGTCTGCTGGATGTCACCATACATATACCAAGAAGTGAGTAAGTTGTGTAATGTATAATGTTGTGTACTCATGCATTAACAGGGCAAATTGTGTTTGGCCACAGGCTTGCCCATCCAAATGCAAACAGACAAATATGGCCAAAACAGCCACTATTGCCACATAGCAGGGATAAAAAAAAGTTATCTGATTGCTATGCTACTAGATGCAGATGACAGTAAGAAATAATGTTACTTTAAAAGCCACACACATTGTTTAGCACAAGACTTGTTTATGTCCTCTACAAGTAGTTTACCTGCAGTCATTTAAAAAGCAGACTTGAGCCATGGAGTGTGCATTAAGTATTTTGTTTTGTAGTGTGTAAGACTAGGTAGTGGTTCTAACCTTACTCCAGCCCACTTAGTGTGTTTGTGTGTGTATGTGTATCTCCCTACAAAACAAGTGTGAATCCCCTGCTTACTTTCAAAGTGCAATAGAGCTGCACTTTTTGTCCCTTTCAGTTGATGCAGACCTTCAAACTTCTGTCTTCCACTAGGCCTGCTGATGTCATCTACTATAAGACTACCAACAAACATGTTAATGTCAGACTTAAGCTGTGGTGCCTGCATTAAGTACTGTGTTCTGCTATTTGTAAGACTAGATAGTTAAGAGGTCTAATCTCACTCCAGCTTGCTAGAGCACTATGTCACCTGACATTGAACATTGTGCATTTCCCTACAAAACAATTATGATTACCACACTGACTTAGAAAGAGGCAGGGTTTTGCAATGTTATGGGTGTAGCAGGTGACTGAGGCCTCCAAATTCCTGTTCTCCACAAGGCCTGCTGATGTCATCTAGCATAAGAGTACCTAAAGACATGTACCAGACATAAGCCATGTTGTGTGCATTAGGTACTGTGATCTGTATTGTGTAAAACTACATAGGTAGGGGTTCTAATCTCATTGCAACCAACTTGGGGTGTGTGTGTGTGTGTGTGTGTGTGTGTGTGTGTGTGTGTGTGTGTGTGTGTGTGTGTGTGTGTGTGTGTGTGCCATGCAGTGTTCTGTAAACATTAATTGGTAGTGGTACTGTTCTCACTGTAGCCAAGGTAGTGTGTGTGGATGTTGTCAGAGCATTTTACATCAGCCTATGGGATCATAGGATCATTATAATTTACTAGGCTAATGGCCCTAGGGCCATTACAGTCCTAGTCAAGTTCTTACCCTTATTTACATGATCAACACCTTTTGCTCATGTCCAAGAGGGACACAGGGAGAACCCCGTGGTGAAATTATGGTCACCCATCCAGTCATACAGACTGCATCTGAAGAAGGTCAATGAGGTGCTATGTTTGACATTAAGTGGCAGTCTGTTCCAAAGATTTTTAAACTCTAGTAGACATATTTCTCTCTCCAGCATGTTTTCTTGATGTCACATACCAGGTTAAGGTCCTTACAGAGAGTAGTCCTTGTAACATTTGACTTACAGATATGCAGCATTTTCAATAAAGCAAGATCACAGATTGCCTCACATGCAATGAAGAGATCAACTCTGAGTAGCCTGTATAACACAGACTATAGTGACAGTGATTTGAGATGATCCCCATAGGAGAGATGCTGATGCCTTGAATTTCCCTTATGAGGAACCTTTGTGGAGTCT
Source organism: Protopterus annectens (assembly GCF_019279795.1). NCBI lineage: Eukaryota > Metazoa > Chordata > Ceratodontiformes > Protopteridae > Protopterus > Protopterus annectens. Next base: position 417,689,911 of record NC_056745.1, on the reverse strand, counting down.
GCAATTGCCACTGGTGCTTGGCAACGTACATAACAAAATGTCCATTGCACTCAAATATTGGCCCGATGAGGGAAGGGTACATGGAGGCTATAACTATTTCATATTCAGGTAATAGTGCCCTCAGTTATGACATTAGTGAGATATAACTCCCTTCTTAGCACCGTGGAAACATGGTGATTTAAGATATAGTAAGTGTAAATCTCTGTGCCTAAGTCTCTCACCCTGAGTATGAACTTTAGGCGTTGCTATTAATGTGGTGCTTAGCAGGAACATTGCTGGTTCCAAAAGAAATTATGCTACATATATGTGTACGGAGTTCAATGCCATGATTGTGGCTACAATCATGTGGTAATATATAACAATCTAGAAGGATGTTGACATACTTTGGAGATTCTATGACCACTCCCAGTTTGCAGGCAGCAGCAAACTTTGCCAGCCATAGACATTTACTTTGTGTTTGTACATTGATTAAATGGATTCCAAACATTAGAGGACCCAGGACTGAAGAGGACCCAGGACTGAACCCTGTGGTACACCACTAGTTACAGCTGTGGTATTAGAGGTGGATATCCCAATTCTGATAATATGAGTTCTATCACTGAGCCAGTTAGTGACCCCTATAATAATATAACTGTTGATGGCTATCTGGGTGGGTTTGTCAATGATGCTTGAGTGGGGGATAGTGTCAAGCAGTTTGGCTAAGTCCAGGTGGTTGTATGCACAGATGTCCTCTCATCCAGGTCATTGGTGACTGCTTCATAGATACCCACCAGGTTTAACAGGCATGATTTCACATTCATAAATCCAAACGTGTAGGGTCACATGTTTGTAGATTACCTATATTTTTGTTGATAAGGTCCATGATGATTTGTCCCATAGTCCTACAGATATGGGTATTCAGTCTAAAAGGTCCATAGTTCCCATGGTCAGTGGACATACCACCTCTGTGCAAGGGGATAACAGTGGCCATTTTCCAGTCAGCTGGGACACAGACAGTGGTTACAGTATGATTGCAAAGAGTTCCCAATGGAGTTAGTAATCCATGTTGAATCCCATGCAGAACACAGCCTGGGATGTTAGCAGGTGCAGTAGGTGCTGTGTTTGTCACCTTAGAGAGGCCCTTTACTACCTGTTCTTTAGAGATACAAGGTATGGGACAGGTTGTAAGAATGTTGCGATGTATGTATGGTGAGGACAGGGGAATGCAGTTGTCACAGAACCTGCCTGCCAACAGGTTAGCTATGTCTACAGGCTCATTATATGTGGTATCATTAACTACAAGTTTGGCAACAATGTGGGCCTTTCCTTTTAAGTTACAAATGTAACTACACAATGCCTTGTGGTTGTCCTGTGTGGAGGAGGCTAATTTTGTCCCATACTTTGTTTTGCAGGACTTCACAACACTTATTTGCTTGTTTAAGCTGAGGAGGGGGTGCTTCCATTTTAGGGGGGGGGGCTACCTCCCTCCTAATGTTAGTCACCAATGTCTACCTCTTACTGTAAAGCCTGCTAATGGCAGTTGTCCTCCAGGCAGGTTTGTTGTGCCATGAGAAGCTTGTATTGCTCCTGTCAGGTACAGGTGGGTCAATGCACTTGTACAGGTGCTTGTATAAAGCATTGGTCTAGAGCTTGGCATAGTTGCCTGTTCCATCTGAGGGGGGTGCAGTCAGGCTGTTTATACCATTCCATAGGAGGTTATAATCTGCTTTGTTGAATTTTATTACTTTATCTGCTGCAAGGGGGGTGGGAGCCTCAGGTGTGATACTTACTTTGAATTGGTCAGATCTCACCAGGGAGAACCTCACAGTGGAGGTTCTGCAGTGGTTACACATATGGATAAGTACCCGATCCAGTAAGTTGGCTCCCCTTGTGTGGATGTCAACCGACTGGTGAAGGGCATTGTAGTTAAAAGGAAGTCGACTAAGCTCTGGGAAAGTGAGTTTGAGCACTAGTAATCTACTCCAAACCATCTTGCTTTAATGTATCTTAATAGACTCAAGTAGATCCATATAATATTCATGGAGTTGCTGCTATAGCTGGCAATGGCTTGATTAGGTGCCCTACTAATAGTCAGTAGCACCTGCGGTTTCTCCAGTGAATCATACTGTCTAACTAATCTGGATGTGTATCTGTCCTTAATGAATATGTATATACTACCTCCATTAGTTTGGATGCTTTAAGTTTGAGGTTTGAATGTGTGGAAAGAGGTGTAGCCTGGTATGGCTGTGGTGCTCTCCACAGCCTTCACCCAGGTGTCTGTGACTGCACAACTGTCTGCATCTTCAAAGGTGAGGACAGCTTCCAGTGAGTGGAGTTTCATGGTGACATTCCCAGCGTTTAGCAGCATAACTGATGTTGTTCGAAGATGGCATTTTCTAATTGGAAAATATTCCCTTGAAACACCACCTAAAAGGCACACAATAGGGGAGATAACAGCTCTGGCCAATAGCCAGAATTCCAGGGGTGACAGATGAAGTCCATCTCTGACAAAGCATTGAGGTCTGTTGAGCAGGTCATCCCAAGCTGACAGATTGTGGATCCCCTTACAATGACACCAGACACTAAGGCACTTATTGAAGTTAATCATTTTCCATTTGTATCAAGCCACCATCCTAGATAATGCTAAAATGCAGCACAAGGCCAAGGGCATACCTGCCTGAGATACATAGTCTGTAAGCTCAGTCATGTCTCTGCATACAGTCCAGATAGGTATGTCTCAAGTCATACACACCAACAGGGACTATTACCTGATGTCAGCCAAAGGTATCATTAACAGAGTAAAAGGCAACATGGTTGTTGTGTCCTAAAACAAGGTAGGGGTATATTTACCATTATGTCAACCATTTGAAGAACCTCCAAGTCATGTGTTATGTTATGGTAGTCATCTGGAAGGTATGTGCTGGCAACCCTTGCTTCTAGCATGACCTCCATATGTTATTGTGCAGCTGTGGTTCTCTGTAATATCATTAGCAAATCATTCTGTGCTGCAGTCTGGTATTACTAGGCCTCATTTTAATTACATACTTCAAAATCCTCTGTGAATGCATAATAATGCATGACCTGACACTGTATGCACTTTTTAGTATTGTAATAGGAATATGTTAACTGTGTTCCTATCTGTAGGCCTTTGACTTCCATCATTGAAAAGCAGACATTCCATCTCTGCTGCTTTGGGTGAATAAATAGGTGATAATACAGTCATACATATCAAAATTCATAATGGTGATGTACACATACATGTTTTTTAAATGCTAGACACCACTGGATTTGAACCCAGCACCCTGTGGACTAAAAATTAATGTTTTAAAAGCATTTAACAGACTCAGCTACTGAGTCACTGTTATAGTAGGTGTATTTTTAAATATATAAATGAACACTTACATGCTGTTACATACCTCATTTACATCTATTATTATGTGTACGACTTTATAGGGATATATTTCTCCACCAGAGTCTCAGGTAAACACCTATTTGTCCAGTGTATCTTTAAATGTTCCAGATATAATTGCACAGTTATCTGCTCTTAGATACCTCACTTACATCCATTATTATGTGTCTGGCTTTATAGTGATGCATTCCTATACCAGAGTCCAAGTTACGCTCCCATTTTTCTATTACTCTTTTATCAAATTTGCATGATGCGACACAATATGTAGCATTGCTTAAACACTCTTAATGATGGGAAAATGTAAATTATTATGGTTTGCTTAAAACACCTTTGCTATTTAACAGCTGTGTGGCTTGGTGGGTTGCTGCACTGGTCTGCAGGTGTGATAGTCCTGGGTTGAAATAAGGTGCAGATGTACAATATTTTTCACACACATATATCAATATGGTGCCATTTAGCTTAGCTTAGCAATGTTATGCATAGCACATAGCTCAGCATTGTGCAAAAATCCTTTAAGGAAATAAAAAATGGGGAGATAGGACAGTGGTGGAATAGGGTAGAGGCAGGGTGAAAACACAGTGAAAGGCAGGTAGTTATGTGCAGGAAGGGTGTAGGAAAGATCCATAACTATCCATTTCTTGTAAGGCAACAACTGTGCACTTTAACAGATGTTTTAGCTGAATTTGGACTGTCACCCCAGAGAGAGGGGTGAGGACAACATAAGTGTGTTGTGAAACCAGTTGGACCAAATTAAGTGTGTCCAGTGGATATGTGTGTGAAATAGTATGGGACAATATTTTTTGAGACACCTGCCCATTTCTTTTTTTTTTTTAGGGTAGAGTGGAATGGTGTGGAAGGTACATAGGTACGTGTGGGGAAGTTAAGTTGGGAAGTGAGGAAGCTTTTGTAGACAGACAAAATAGAGAAGACAGCAGACATGGTTGGTGTGTGACACAAGAGGGAAGGTGAACACCTTGGTTGGGGAGGGTGTTATGGAATCCCTATCTCATGGACATCAGGCATGGTAGCAGTATGACTCAAGTCTTCACCCATGGGGCTATCAGCACTGTGCCGTCACTGATCCTATGGAGGCAGCGGTTGACACCAGTGCCTGGGTGCCCCACCAGGATGGACAGCATGCTCTCCATCTGGTGTAGGTGTGCACCAACAATTTGGCACAGCAGCCCACACACCATCCATGGCAGTTCATCATGGGAGAAATAAGCACTTCCTCCACTACTTCCACTCCCAGAGGTGGGGCCACCCCCCCCAGCTTGCGGTGATGAACTACACAATGGAGCAGGTTGTGCATGGGCAGCAGAGAGGCCACCACCAGGCTGTGGCCCAGATGTGCTGGGCCCTGGTGCTGTGATTGGGAGAGCCAAGGTATGCTGATCACCTGGAACTGGCCTACCTTCTCATGCTGTAGGAAATTAAATATAAACAAGGTAAAAATAATCATAACCAAACAAATGTAATTAATAACATAATAGAAAAAAAATGTGTAATGGAAAAAAATAGAAAGGAATATAACAAGGAACACAACAATGAACAATGTAAATGAAAGAATTTTAACAGCAAAGCAATATTAAATTATACACAAGGCCAAGATAAGAGGTAATTACAATATATTAAATCATAATAATAAATGCAATTAATAAATTAAAGAAGAGATGGGCTGGGGTGAGAGAGAAAAAAAAACATTAATAACTTTGTAAATAATGTGAATACACAGACTACTACTACATTGTTTTGCATATGCCAGATTTCAGTTGTGGGAAGAGTGACTGCTAATATTGTATAAATTATGTGGCATATACATAACTCTCAAACTGTTAGCATGGGATATTATGAGCAAAGCCCTACCAAATGGTGGTAGAAAGGCACAACTACAGGGAACATTTTTACATAGTGTGCTCATGCATTAGTAGCAAGGTGTTCTGATAACAGGTTTGCTATTAAATTGCATTCTAAGTAATGTCATATATCTGCAAATCAAGGACCAGACATTATAAAGATGAATTTCATTTAAAAGTGAGCTGTCTGCATTATAATTACAGCTGTGTGGGGCAGTAGTATTACATTCTGCAAAAATCATGACAGTTGAGAGGTATGTTCATGTACACTAATTACACTAGATAGCTGGTCATTTCTCATCTGGCCGCCATGGGATTAGAACCCACAAGCAGTGAGTACAGGAATAATATACACTTTATTTGAATATAATGAATTCTCAAAACACCATCTCCTTTAAGACTTTTATAGCAACATTTTTTTGAAATTATACATTTACACATAGGCATAGCTATGTCTGGTATCGGACTGGAAATCAAAAGCAGTGTCCACAAGAATAATGAGCACTTTATTTGAAAACATTACTTATCAAAGCACCATCTCCTTTTACACTGCATTGCTTAATGTTGCTTCAAATCTGGCATTTATGCACATGTATTGTCTGTCTAGGACTTCTGTTAACCTGTTCATTTACTGAGTGCTATCTGTCTACAGCATATTTCAGGTAAAATTGTCAGAACTCAAGCTTGACCCTTAATTTGGGTATTGCACTACATTTATTTCTGACATTTGTTGCTGCATTATTTATTAGTTAATATGTAACAGCTGACTGGTGTCAGATTACAACACACATGCACTGAATACAGGAATAATGAACACTTTTTTGAAAAGATTACTTATCAAAGTACCATCTCCTTTTAAACTTTATTGATAATGTTGCTTCAAATCTGGCATTTAGACACATGGATAGCTGTCCAGGACTTCAGTTAACTTATCCATATACCATCTTCATTTACTGACTGCAATATACAGCATTATTTCAGACAAAATGAGCAGAACATAGGCTTAAAGCCTACTTTGGGTATTGCACTACATTTATTTCTGACATTTGTTGGTGCATTCTTTATTCATTTACATATAACAGTTGACTGGTGTCAGATAGAACACACATGCATTGAATACAGGAATAACAAACACTTTTGTTGAAAAGGTTAATTTCCAAAGCACCATCTCCTTTTAAACTTTATTGATAATGTTGCTTCATATCTGGTGTTTACATGCATGGATAGCTGTCCAGGACTTCAGTTAACTTTCCCATATACCACGTTCATTTACTGAGTGCAATACGCTTCTGGTCGTCATAATGGTGACAACAAAGTTCACCAGTGTGGGGGGATACTAGTAGCACTGATTAGGTCCCTGGCCAAATGATCCTAGGCCTCAGACTTGCACTCTAGCCCCTTAGACTCACCTTGCAGTAGACAGGGTCTGTATCTCTCTACCAGGAGACCAATAAAAATGTTGGACTTCTGCATACCCCAATTTTGTGCCAAAAGCACGCTCTCTCACCAACTCCAACAGCCATGCCCACAGTCAAGGTCAGGCTCCAAGGAATGATGTGAAATTCCTGCCTTTTGGCTTTTATATAGGCTGCATTCCCACCTTTGCACATCATACTGTAACTTTCAAAAAATCCTTGTGCCACTTAGCATCATGCAAACTCACAAATCCATGTTTAAGCGAAGCTTAGCAATACGCAGCTTTTCTGACCATTTCTAAATGTAACAATTATTTAATTTAAAGTCAACCAATGTTTCAGTCACCTGATACAGTTTCAAAGCACAATATGTAAAAAGCATTAGTACCCAGGACTCGAACCTGGGACCTACTACACTGCAGGTCATGAGTCAAGCTATCTAGCCACTGGGATAGTGCAGGTAACTGGAATATCTGCAGGTATACTGTGAAGGTGCCTGTAAGCGTAGTGCAGCTTCACTCTGTGGGTTTGCATGGTGCTAAGCATAGTAGACGGATAATAATTGAATATATCTGGTTTCCATTTTTAGCTGTCTAGCAGATGTGTACTGTTTAAATACTCCTCGCTTTGCCAAGCTAAGTAACACGCCACATTGTGCAAACATGCAAATGTAAAAAAAATAATTTTAATATTGAATGTATCTTGTTTCTATTTTTAGATGTCTAGCAGATGTCTACACCTTAAGTACACCATGTTGCACCTAACTAAGTGACGCACGGCATCATGCAAAGAACCACATGAAAGATAAAAAAAAAAGAGAGAAAAGACAAAAAGGAAAAATTTAAATTATTAACATTGAATGCATCCAGTTTCTGTTTTTATATGTCTAGCAGATTTCTGATATATATTCACGCAAAACTAAACAGAGGTAAGCAATAAGCCACACCAACAAACAAGCACATAAACATAAAAAAAAATTAAAATTGCAGTTTAATAACATAAATGTATGGTACACCTTTCTACGTTAACGGGCCAAAAGGTACTGTGCCATGCTTACCAACTGTCCAGAATTTTTCTAGACAGTCCAGAATTAAGGGACAGCTTACAAAGTCAGTCTTACATGGATTCAGCATTCATGTTGCTGTGATCTCCTTTGGCAGTATGCCATAATTAATATGTATGGTGCTCTGCTAAGGAGAAACTGTTGCCATATACATGAATACATTCCATGTAGGCTGTACATGGAGCCTACACAGACTTTATTGAATCCTGATGAGAATCTTTTGCTTAATGTAACTTCTGCTTCCAACCATTCACAACCTCTTGTCTAACATCCTTCACGCCACTTAACTATCCTGTCATTCCACTTAGACAACACACAGCTGTAATTATAATGCAGACAGCTCACTTTTAAATGATATTCATCGTTATAATGTATATTAAAAACTGTATGTACACTTTTTATTTTGTTAGCTAATAATTATGTTTCACAGATGTTTATTTTAATTATATTCCTGCTAACAATCATTGAACATAATTCTGATTTTCTTATTATTCTGTGGTTGAGGCAGAAATTGGTCACTTTTGATCAGTGCTGTATACTGGTAAACGCATATTAAATAAAAATAAATAAACAAATAAATAAATGCAGTATCTGAAATATTTTCCATTCACTGAATGCATAAAGCATCATCATCTAATATGTTTCACTTACTGAATGCATAAAACATCATCACCTAATGAAACTACTCTGTAGTCAGATTAAGTGTTGTTTTTTTTCCTGAATATATCAATTTAAAGTACTACATATTCTAATATTTTGGAAACTTAGATTCTTAGGAAATACTAACTTTAATTGTATGAATAATAAGATTTCATGATTGCACTTGCATTCTATACTTACTATCATTTTCCATTGGTCTTTATGCAAAATGGTGTGCAGTGTTTAATTTAAATCTACTAGTGTAAGTCAAGCAACAGACTTTAAAATGTACAGTCTAACATCACACTGCATTTTGGAAAGTGTAGTGTGCTCCACTCTAGCTACTGCTATTAAAGTTAGGAGCAAAAGTACAATTTCTGAAGTGCATAACATCCTGTCTTCCAATAAAAAAGAAAAAAACAAAAGTAAAACTCATGGCATGTAGACTGAGTGTATCACATAGAAGATCACAGGCTATAATACAGATGATTAACTCTTAATCTAACAGACACTTTTTAGTACTTTAGATTTCTTGATTCTTTACAATGGGTGTCTCTGCTGCCCCCACACTCCATGCCATCAGTCCCAGATAGCTGCAGATACATTCTTTACTCTGGGAGTCTCTGCTGCCCCCCACATTCCGCACGAGAAGTCTCAAGTAGCTGCAGATGCATTCTTTAAACTGGGTGTCTCTGCTGCCCCTACACTTCACGCCAGCAGTCTCAGGTAGTTGCAGATGCATTCTTTAGGCTTGGTGTCTCTGCTGCCTCCACACTCCATGCCAGCAGTCTCAGGTAGCTGCAGATGCATTCCTTAGGCTGGGTGCCTCTGCTGCCCCCACACTCCATGCCATCAGTCTTAGGTAGCTGCAGATGCATTCTTTACACTGGGAGTCTCTGCTGCCCTCCCACACTTCACTACATCAGTCTCAGGTAGATGCAGATGCAGTATTTATGCTGGGTGTCTATGCTGCCCCTCACACTCCATGCCATCAGTCTCAGGTAGAAGCAGATGTATTCTTTACACTGGGTGTCTCTGCCACCCCCCACATTCCACTCCATTAGTCTTGGGTAGTTGCAGATGCATTCTTTAGGATGGGTGTCTCTGCTGCCCCCCACAATACCCACTATCAGTCTCAGGTAGCTGCAGATACATTCTTTACACTGGGTTTGTCTGCTGCTCCTTACACTCCATGCCATCAGTCTCAGCTGCAGATGCATTCTTTATGCTGGGTGTCTCTGCTGCTCCCCACACTCCATGCCATCAGTCTCAGGTAGCTGCAGATGCATTCTTTACATTGAGTGTCTCTACTGCCCCCCACACTCCATGCCATCAGTCTCAGGTAGCTGCAGATTCAGCCAGTATGACAGACTGGACTGTCTTAATAGTATTATTTTCTGCTCTCCTTCTCATCTTTGGACATTGCATTCAAACTATTAATGTCAGCAGGAATAACAGACATTCCTATATAAAGCTTATTTTTTCTGATGACATTATAATTTGAATAAATATTTACTATTAAAAGACAAAAACTGCAGAATTGTGTGTTTGCTGTCTGTACTAAAATAGAGCTGCTAGCAACAACAATGTAATTAAGCTGAGTAGCATATGCTTGATTGAGCTGATGTTTTTATTTTTTCAACTACTTCTACTATTAAGTTAAGGAAAGGTTAGAGTTGCAGTTTCCTGAGCCATTGTCAACCATGAACAGAATAAGCAGACAAATTTAGCAAATTACAAAAAAAAAACAGTAATGTAGAGGGAGCCTTAAGGTCTATTTCAAAATGAGGATCTGGAGCTTCAGCTCCATCATCACCTGCTTTAATTCAGCCCTGGTTAAAATGCCTTTCTTAAATACTTGAAGGAACAACCCAAACTCTCCTTCACTAGTTTGAAGTCACAACTGCCAACATTCAATGAATATCATTATCTCTCAAAGTAAAGAAGAAAGCGAGAGAGTGAGAGAGAGAATTTTCAAATGATTTAATTTCTAGTATTTTATTTAATTTTTACAGTGTGATTTGTTCCCCTGCTTTCCATTCTTACCAACTATAATTATTCATTTAGTTGTTTCTGCCCACTCCGGAACATTTTCTGTCTCGTATGCTTTGAACCCTGCTGTTTATACATTCTTTGTGAGTTTATACTCCTACTCAAGACATCTGCAACTTGTGATTATGTCCCTTGCAGGGTACTAAACTCTTTGTGTTTATCTGGGCACCTTCAGTCATTGAATGTTGAAATCAGGCAAAGAGGTTATACAAACAACATTTGCTAATTAATTTGATGAATTATAATTTATTATTATAATTTGCTTTTTTTCCTGTACATAATGTTTTCTTAACAATATTATGATATTCTTTTCTGATTTGGTTGCATGCACTGAACACTATAGGCTGTTGACAGAACTGCTAGCAGGACTGATGAGGTTAAACAACCTGTTGAAGAAAGATAGTATGCGCTGGAGGTTTTGGGTATGGCAATCTGTTCCACACTTACAGTGCTTCATATCGAGCTCATTCACTATTTAATATGTTTCCTTGTAGGCAATACTACCAAATTTAACAACAATGAAGCAAAACAACTCACTCAAGCCTAAAATGCCTTTTTTATACTTCCAGTTCACATCCATGCTGCCTTACGGTGTCTGGAACTTCTTTGGGTCTGGTGACTTTAAATAAGTGACTTACCAGCTAATAATAGGTAGTATTAGAAATGACAAGGAGTTGTTAATACGACACTAACATTGTTAGTCCAGGATGTCCTGCAGTGGAGAAATTAATCTTTACCACTTATTATTCATATTTTCAGATTTTTCTACATATTTACATAACCGAGAGACCTACATGTTCTTGAGGTAAATGGAGTGAAACACCAATGTGGGAGACAGAACAATTAACTGTCAATTCTGGTTTACATCGCATTATACTAGAAATATTGCTAGTTGTTTACTAGTAATTATGAAAATAATCATTATTTCCATAAGTACTTGCTACTTCAAAAAAACGAGTGTTGTTGAAGAAAAATGTCTGATATTTGTACTCTAAGTTTCATATCTTAGGAGATATCCAGAACTATTTGTTTTGCTTATTATGCAAATAAGCTTAATATTTCATTAAACAAGCACTTACAGAGAAATTTATTTTTGACATGGGAAAGCTTAAGTCTGGTTACCAAAAATGTTCTAACAGTATATGCCTAGGTTATAGAGTTTTGAAGATATAAACATTTCTGAAAGTTTACAAAAAATATAATTTGTAGTTTGTGTTCCTTATACTGTATTACAATATCAATGGAAAAGACTATGGTAGTATTTATAGTCACTTGCACAAATGTGATAAGGGTATTCCTGATTTTTACAAATGAGCATAGCAAAGGTGCGATTCTTAGAGGCCATTTACTCTGATGTGCAAGTCCTAAAAAATAATGAGATGAAAAAGAGAAGTGTTGTAAAGTGCAATATGCTAATGAGATGGTTTTGCAATTTATAGTCCGACATTCCTGTGGTGCACACACCCATTGTTAAGAGCGGTGCCTTGCTTTGATATTGAAGTTGCAGTAAGTGAACCTGTTTATCCAAGTATGCACATGCACTCCCCTTACACACAAATGAATTATTTCCCACAGCAACCCCTTCATTAGTTTGTATTAAGTATGCACAAGTACTAAAATGACACAATAAATTATTTTGCCCAGGAATCACTTCAGCAGTCTAATCATGTATACGCAAGCACTTCCTTGACACCCAAATGAATTATTTCCTCCAGCAATCCCTTCCGTAACATTTCTTACCATGCACAAGCACCAAAATTAAACATTCACCAAAGCAACCCCTTCAGTAACATGACCCAGTATTCCCAAACACCAACATGAAACATTCACCCAAGTGACTCTTTCAGTGACATGTCCCAGTGTGCACAAGAACTAAATAAAACATTTCACCCAAGTGACCACTTCAGTAATAGATCCATGTATGCACAAATACTGAAATGAAACATTTCACCCAAATGACTCTTTCAGTAACATGTCAAGATGTGCACAAGCACTAAAATAAAACATTTTACCCAAGTGACCCCTTCAGTAATATCTCCAGGTATGCGCAAGCACTAAAATAAAACATTTCACCCAAGTGACCCCTTCAGTAATATGTCCAGATATGCACAAACACTAAAATAAAACATTTCATCCAGATGACCCCTTCAGTAAAATGTCCAGGTATGCAGAATCACCAACTCATCTCCCCTCACATCTCTGTATTCTGACGGAAACCTGTTGCTTTCTGGTGTAACTTCAGATTGATTTATACACTTTGTATGCAAATGAGTTAATTATAGATTCATGGCTATGAATCAAACTCATGTGCATGTGTAAGCCCCATTAACAGTGTAGTAGTTATCCCCCTATTGGTTATGTGCTAATTACAGTACTCATATCCAATAGGGGGCGTGTTAAAAAAAAAGGCCTCTGCATTTCCATAGTCATCCTGACAGTCTGGGATTTACATAACCATATAGCACTGGTCTTCATGGAGCACTGCTATGAATGTGTGAAGCCCCAGACAATGAATACAATCGTATGAAAGCACTGACTATCATCTCTGTAAATAATACTTCGTACTGATAACATTAGTATTTGTGCAGTTTTAATAGCTTTTATCTTTCACAAAATATTTACTGTGACATCCAGATAATATCCCACTGGACTGCCAACAATAATGTGATGTCCATTACTATCCTGAATCAATAACTAAGTAGCTTCAATCCTCACTACTAACTCCAGTGTGAGACCATCACTTAAACAGGAGTAATATTTCACAGTTTCCCCTAATAGAACAACAAGAACATGCTGTATAACCTGGAACTGGTCTGCAACCTCAAATGTAATGCCTCAGTATACACTTCAGAGCAGTGTGTCCCAGTTTCAGACCTCTGATACACTTAAATAAATTAAATTTCACACATCTAAACACTTATGGGAAAGCCTGCACAGATTTCCAGCTATGCCCATTCCCCAGAATAATATGGTAGCATGTTGCCACCAGTCAGAGAGCCTACATGCCCTTTTTAAGGGGTGTCCAATTTTGAAAATTATATATTAAAACAAATGATAGCAAATGACCTATAGCAGTCAGGCTTTTGGAGTGCCTGAGAAGTTATCAAGGCTGGTATAAGCACTCTCAAATTACTAAAGAAAACATTGATTTACCAGCCACAATGTAAGTTAATAAAATATTTAATAAAGAGTAAAATGATTAAAAAATATAAAACATTAATTTCCAGTAAACAAACAGAACTCAGTCACCAGGGAAATAAAATCAATACTAAAGGACAGAAATCCAACATTTCAGAAAAACTCTAGCTGATTAGTTATAATTTTCCTATCTGACTAAAGAACACTGTCCCTGATCTCAGTTAGATTATTACAACAGATCAAAGGCAGACTTACAGTTTTTGGTAGTCCTTACAGTATCCACTGCAGAGTACAAGTGTAACTGGCTGTTAACTGACAACTGACTTCAACTGTCTTCAACAGGCTCTTTTATAGATTAGCTTAACTGTCACAACTGTTCCAATTTTCATTTCATATTTTGAAAAATCAACCAACAGCTGTTTACTAAAGTTCCTTCCTGTCTTTTAGCCTCTGACAGTAACACATAGCGACTGTCAACATTCCGATGACATCATCTGCAAATCAGCTGATTGTGAAACAGTCTGCATTTACAATCTTCTTCACAAATATGTGCAGTTAGAACTGTAAAATAACACTGTTCTAGTCGATAAAACATTCTGTGCAAGCAGATTATAAATAAACATGTAAGAACTTATTTACAGTATCATAGATAGTCATGCTGGCATATATTACACAGGTTAATCTGAAATTATGTACGAAGCCTCAGCCAGACATGCTAGCAAAAATAACTTTATCTAATTTCTTCACACACACCCCCATGATGGAAACATGGTTTTCAAGTGACCCTTGAAAAACAGCACTTGAGAAAAATGGGTCTGTCTAGGAATATCAACCCACTCCTCTCCTGGACAATCCATTTGATTTACATTATTAACCCCACTGCAGTGTTCTTCTCTTTCTGAAGGAACTTGGCTGAGTACAGCCCACACTCTGTAATTTGAAGTATCTACTTGCACACCACATTTTTTTGCTATAATCTGGGCTGCCTTATTCAGGGGGTCCTCCCAAAATCTCCTTAAGTTTTTGGAATGGCTGCTCATAATCTGTGATCCACACTACCTTATCCAGTTTATTTTTCCTAGTTAGATGAGTAAGTGTTGCAGCCACTGCACCCCAACTGGGCACAAATTTTCCACAGTACCCCTCTGTCCCGAGAAATGTTTCACTTGTTTTTTTAGTAACAGGAACTGGCCACAGTTGAATAGTTTCCACTTTGATAGGTTCTGGCCATTCTTACGACTCCCCATTCTGTGTCCTAAGTGATGTCTGCCATACCCACCTGACATTTACTGGGTTTAATAGTTAATCCTGCCCTTTGAATCTGGTCTGCAAATACCCATATAGCAGTATTTAATGTAGAGTTTAACCCCTCCACAAGACTATTAGTCTGGGGATGGTAGGGGGTGATCTTTAAATGTTTCACTAACACAATGCTTCCACAAACAAGTCAGCAAGTCTGACATAAAGTTGGCACCTTGGTCAGAAAGTATCGCCCTTAGAAAACGTAACCTGCTAAAAATTTCTAGCAAGGCATTTGCCACCTTTTCTACATCAATATTACCTACAAAAGGAATATTAGGAACTATAGCTAGAAGTGGCAGATGGTAGGCTCTAGGCTTTACCAACTGCCGTACTACCTCACCTTCCAAGCCTCCCTTAGGAGTCCAATTTATATATAGCAAACCTTCCTTCTCTGCCTCTATATCACCTGCACAGGGAATATTAAGGACCATAGCTAGGAGTGGCAGATAGTAGGCTTTAGGCTCTACCAACTGCCGTAGTACCTCACTTTTCAGCCATCTCTTAGGAGTCCACTTTTTAATCAACAAACTTTTGTACTGTATACAGACTCCCCTCTTCCTTTAACCTCAGATGCTTCCTTAGCCATCTCCCTCAAGCTTTGTGATGTAGGGTCCATAAGTTGAGCCTGTCTCAACTCTATCTGTGTGACTCTCCCAAGCTCCCCTTCTGCAGGAAGCTTAGTAACATCTGATAGCTGTACCTCACCATAAATCTGGATACTATCACTCATCTCTGTCCTTGCAGTCACTGTATCCAAGGGAACATCAGTACCTACCAGCAGCTGTGGCTTACATTCAGAAGTACTGATACAGAACAGCTCCTTTTCCGAAACAGTGACCACACCAGTCCCAGCATCAGGTATGACATCTGTCTGAGTCTTCCCCAGGCTATCAGACCTACATGCTTGTTCCAAGTTTGACTGTGTGTCACTATATCCTCAAACACACCTACTTACTTGCTTCTTCTTCCACCCTCCCAGTCAAGATGAACCCTAACCAGAGGTATTTGGAATGGGGTCCCTCCCAAAGCTGTGACAGGTGTGTCCAAGCAAGTACTGCTCTTCTTTAACCACTGCTGGCTTAACAATGGTTATATCAGAAGCTGGGTCTCTCTCAGCACTAACTTGTTTACCATCTACTCAGATAGGGTTTAAATTTTGGTGATAGTTTGGCACCCCATGTTGTTTCTAAACAACTTACCACTGGCAGTTTGTTATCCCCACTTGCTGGCTCCCTCACCTTTTTGTTTCTCACCTTGCCTTGATAGACATTTGACTGCTTTGTGGCCCCTCTGGTTACATTTGAAACATTTAATCCATAACCATGTACTAAGATTTGTAGTTTCCCCTGTTATTGTTGTACTTTGTTAGAGTGGTTTAGACTGCCCCCATGGATTCTCTTATCTCCATGTGCAGCATTGGGTATCCCTTTGTTATGCATTGGTGCTCTGCTTGCTAAGTAGAGATCCCCTTTTCTCTCCAACTCCTCCACAGAGTTACACTCTCTGTCTGCTAACCAGATTCTCATGTCATCAGACAAAGTACTGAGGGCTTATTCCCTCACCAAAATGTCTGCCAGTTCTTCAGAAGTGGTGACCTGACACCCACTAACCCATCTGTGAGAGTAAGTACTTAAATCAGAAAGATAATCACATACACTTTCATCTGCCTTGTGTCTATGTTCATAAAACTTTTTTTCTATTAGATTTAGGTGTTAATTTAAACAATCAAGAAGACACTTCTTAACTTTATCATAATTTAGTCTACATCAGACAATTTTGACTTGGCCTGAACAGCTTTACCATGGAATAAGGGAGTCAGGAGCCAAACCCAAAGCTCATGGTAAACATCATACTGTCTATATACTCTCAAATATATTAATAAAACTATCAAAGTCATCCCCATCCCTGTATTGAGGAAGAAGTTTACTAACCTTTACAGCTTTAGGGGTCTGGTTATTCCCTTCCCCATTGCCTCTATGATTGTCTTGAAGTGTAAGAAGCTCTACTTCATGCCAGCGCTGCATCTCATTTCCCTCAGCTTTTAAACATTTGGGTTTCAGTCATTGGGCTTCTAGGCACAGTCTGTCTTCAGTCTCCAGTTGTTTGGCTTCCAATTCATACTGACACTACTTCTTCCTTTCCTTAGCCTCCAGATGTTGCATTCTCTCCTTGGCTTCCAGTCATTTAGCTTACAGGTGCAGTAACTTTAACTCATGATTGATTCTCAGGTCCTCTGAAGAAAAGGTGGACTGTCCTGTCTTGTCAGGCTGCCCATCCCTAATACCAAACTGGATATCCTCCAAATTGCTGGTCTGAGCTGAAGCTGCAACTAAGGCTGAAATACTTGGTTCCTTAGTCAAGTTGTCATGCACCAGTCCTCTGGCTTCGCACTCCTTGGCCAACTGGTTCTTTGTCAGCCTACTATAGTCTTTTGCTGGCATCTTTGCCTGCTGCCCTCACTAACTAACTAAAAATAAATAAAACTGAGGTGGACTGAGATTTGGAATGTTTACTTTGTGGCTGTCAAGAGTGCACCCCCTAATGACAACTACCCACAAGTTTCTGAAATCCAATTAATAATCCCACACCACTACCACCAAATAATGTGACATCTGGATAATATCCCACTGGACTGCCACCAGTAATGTCACATCCCTTACTATCCTGGTTCAGTAACTAAGGAGCTTCAGTTCTCACTACTAACTCCATTGTGAGACCATCACTTAAATAGGAGTAATATTTCACACATTCCCCCAAGAGCACAACAGGAACATGCTCAATAACCTGGGAATGGACTGTATACTTCTGTCCACCTCAAATGTAACGCCTTATTACACACTTCGCAGCAATGCGTCTCAGTTTAAGACCTCTGATATACTCATAATTAAATAAATTAAATCTCACACATCCAAACACTTCTGGAAAAGCTTGGCACAGATTTCCAGCTGTGTCACTTCCACAGAAAAATACAGTAACACACTGACACCAATTAGAGAGCCTACATGCCCTTTTAAAAGGGTGTCCAATTATGAAAATTAGATATTAAAACAAATGATAGCAAATGACTTAAAGCAACCAGGTTTTCAGAGTGTCCAGGAAGTTATCAAAGCAGGTATAAGCACTCTCAAATCACTAAAGAAAACACTGACTGACCAGCCACAATGTAGGTTAATAAAAATATTTAATAAAGAGCAAAATGATTAAAAAATATAAAACATCAATTTCCAATAAACAAACATAACTCAATCACCAGGAAAATGAAATCAATACTGAAAGACAGAAATCCAACATTTTAGAAAAAAAACTCTGATTAGTTATAATTTTCTTATCTGACTAAAGAACACTGTCCCTGATCTAAATTAAATTATTACAACAGAGCAAAGGCAGGCTTGCAGTACTTGGTGAATCCTTTTGGATATCCACTGCACAGTGCAAGTGCAACTGGCTGTTAACCAACAACTGACTTCAGCTATCTTCAGCAGGCTCTTTAATAGACTAGCTTAACTGTCACAACTGTTCCAGTTCTAATTTTCATTTCATATTTTGAAAATCAACCAACAGCTGTTTACTAAAATTCCTTTTTGTCTTTTAGCCTCTGACAGTAACACATAGCAACCATCAACATTCCAATGACATCATATGCAAATCAGCTGATTCTGAGACAGTCTGCATTTAGAATCTTCTTCGGAAATATGCACAGTTAGAAATGTAAACGAGCACTGTTCAAGTCTTTAAAACATTCTGTAAAAACAGATTATAAATCAACATGTATGAACTTATTTACAGTATCATAGCTGGTCATGCTGGCATATATTACATGGGTTAATCTGAAATTATGTACAAAATCTCAGTCAGACATGCTAGCACAAATAACAGTGTCTGCTTTCTTCACATTTACATTTGTTTTTCTTTTGCTTTTTAAGTTTATTTTTCTGAAAATGATCTGGTATGCTTATGTGTGTTTTTGGCTTTGACAAAAAGAACTGTTTCATTTATCTTTTCCCATGCTGTTATTTCTGTTGTTTTTACAAGTTTACATACATCAAAAAGTTGTTTGTCTATTACTTTAACAGGGAAAACAGGACTTTGTTAGAGCTTTACTACCGCTACAAATATTCCATTTGAAGGGACATCTCATTCATGGCTTAACACATTAAACACGGTAACAGAAAGGTTATAAAGAGTATGTAGTTAATTTTCACTGGAGACCTAGGGAGAAAAGCTTCAAGTAATCATTGCAATAGCGAAGTAAACTATCCTTACCAAAATAGAAACTGTAGCAGAAAAGAAAACTGCAAACACCACACTGGATATCTTGAATCTGGGCCATGATTATGACTGCTGCAAGTATGAAAGACACTTGTCTACTGAAACCAGACAAATTAACTATTTACTGCCAGCATATATGATTGACTGTCTATGCCATGCAAAAACAAAAAAATAAAATAAACTGAAAACACAGGAGAAGTGCAGATATTGGACGCTACCAGTCTCCTTTAAACTTCTTTCTTGTGTGTATATTGGGGGAGACTTATACATTCCAGAACCGAGATTGCCATACATCTGATAAAAAGGAATATTCTGATAATTGGCTGTCTTTGACTTATTGTATGAAAGTTCAGATTTTTGGCCAGTCATTCTCAACATTATGAGACTTGCCAATGCTGATCCCAAACTTTTCAAGTTACAACATGATTAGCTTCAAATGTTTAATACATGCAAACGTGAAGAACTGGGCCATCACTTAAATAAAATGTCATCCTAGCACTACAAGAAAATAAAAAAAATAGAAAATATTTATTCTTGTATATTTTGTTATGTATTTATTTATACATTTATTAACTGGATAAGTGCACTTGTCAATGACCATTTTCAAGAATGACCCAGACCATAATAGTATAGTAAACAAGAACAACTGGAGAGTTGAAAATAAAATGGTATTGTGCAATGTGACAGATTCCCTGTATTCAAAGACATTATACATCACATTGAATTAATACAAGGAAATTGACCACTGACTTAGTAGATAAGAGAAATAGTAATAAAATTGTGATTGTCTAGTTAAAAAATAGGAAAGGTTTGATTCAGAATTGGATTTGATAAAGCAAATATATAAAACTAAGCTAGGATGCTTATGTCACCAAATATATAGAAATGCAACCAGAAATGCTTAGGTCACTTAAATATGAATCAGAGGTGACTATTAACTAGTTATTGTAGTTTGTACAGTCAGCAGTGATGAGATAAACTAACACTTGTATAAATTAATTCCAACATTAAAGGACAGTAGTTGAGAAAAGAAAAAAATATATGGCCTTGTATATTTCATGATATATTTACAGACAAAACATGTTGTACTCACATAATTACTTATGCTAATTAAGTTATCTTGGGAATAAGAAAAAGATGAATGATAAGTGACATTTGGTCAGAGATAGAGTCAGCCCCTTATGTTACACTGTAATGTGAAAGTCGATCACTCAAAAGGAAGTTGTGAATGAATGTCTTCCTTAAGGGTTTTGCCATTCACTTGTTCTTTACTCTGCTGCATTCTGTGTTCTGTATTTGCTTTTGCTCTTGCTGGCATAAATTTTGCATATGACTGAAGAGTGTATGCCTTTGTTACCTGCTGTATGACAAAGTGACCAGAGGTGCTGGAAGCTGATGAAGGCTAGGGGGTAGTGGGCAACAGTGGCTCTTAATGAGATAAAAAAGGGCAAATATTTACTCTCTCTCTCTCTCTCTCTATATATATATATATATATATATATATATATATATATATATATATATATATATATATATATATATATATATATATATAAGTATACATATATATATATATATATATGTATATATATATATATATATATATATATATATATATATATATGTATATATATATATAGACATTTACTATCTTAAGAGAAGCAGACAACAGAAGCTGAAATATGTGCATGTCTTTCAAAACATGTAGAATGTGTACTTTTCAGCAGAGGCCCGGGAAGAAAAGTTATACAGTACATGTTAGGCAAGTACCTTTAAAGACAGAAAAAAGAAATGACATTTTGTAAAACATATTGAGTTTACATGGAAGCACAATTATATGAGTACAGCTAAAACACATATAACACTTAGTAGCCTATGAATTTAAGGAAATACATTTTTTTTCTTTCATGAGTAGTTGGTTACAGAGAAATTACTCAGACAGACAGTGGCTGTATTATGTAATGTGATTATCAGCTGAAGTAGTTGAAGGGTAGCAAAGGTAGCAATTTGTTTAGCAGGATAAAGAACTTAAAGTACAAGTAGTTATATGAAAATGAAGTAAATTGAAGTAGAGAGCTTGTATAGATCTGTAGTAAAGAAAATAGAGGTAGTTGTAGTTACCTGGAAAATGAAAGCTTTGTAGTAGAGAAAGTAGTTAGAGGGTGGAGTGTTAGTCTGTAGAAGAATAATGTGAATGACAGTTGTGGGAGAATATACAGTGAGATTTCTTAGTGATATAGCTATAAAGTTATGTGTAAGAGTAGGGTACAAAAAGTTTCAATAAAGGGAGTGTAACAATGATGTTGGAGTATTGGGCCAGGGGTAAGCCAAGGGTAGTCCATGAGCTCGACCAGTTATTTATCAGGTGTTTCTATAGTGATGTTTTGAAGCCATGCAGTGTGTCTACCAAATTCATAACTCTCAACCTCTTAGAGGAAGAAATCTGGGCAAAGCCATAAAGTGGGACAAAGGCCCAAAAATATTGACATTTTTTAAATATTGCTCTTACAAACTTAGAACATTGATAGAATAACAGGTTTTGCATTGGCATGGATTTTCTGAAGGGTATGAAGTCTGAAACTCAAATGTCTGTCATTATTTTCTAATGTCAGTCTTCAATGATTTGCCAATTATTTGCCAGAAAACTACAAATTTATGAAAAATGAACCAAAAATTTGAGGGAAAAATCTGGACATTCTGCAAAAATCTATACAGTTGAGAGGTGCCTGCCTTATTTCAGGGGGGTCTGGTTTCAGATTTTTGCTACCTGGTTAGAGTACAGTGAGTCTCCTCAGCTGTTATTTGATTTTCTGAAGGATAGAAAAGCCTATGGCTCGATTAGTGATACAGGGTTGTGGCATTTCTTAACAAAATAAAAATAGCAGAAAATATTATTTTTCCCTAGAAAATAGTATTATTTTTGTTTCTTATTTCATTAGAGCACACCAATGATATGACCAAGATTAACAGAGTTTGTCAGGTTGAAAAAATGCAACTTGTTTATTTTTGTGGAACAAATAGCGTAACTAGAGCATCCAAATGACTACATGTGCTACTACTGCTGGTGTCTAGCAATAAAGGGCCATTTCTCTGTAACCACACAAAGTATTAACAGCAGTTCATTCAGAGTATTACTATATCATGACCGTTACCTACAAAATGCACTTAGATGTTAGTTTCAGCTATAAAGACGTGTACCGTTATGTCTTCTTATAATGCAGTTTACTGCAAATGAGTCTAGACATGGGGGGGGGGTACAAGTCCAATGACCAAATGATGCATTGGCACCTCAGTAAACAAGTATTGTAGGCCGCCGTTGTACTTAGAGCACTGAACAGAGGTCTGCTACAATATTCACAATAGAAACAGAATATTATGCATAATGTTAGACTGACAGTAAATGCTCATGAATTAAAGTCACAGGAACCTATCTTTAAAAGGTTGTTTCTGTTTTCCTTTGAAATTTCATCATGAGATGTTCAGCTAACAACCACAGAGTATACGGTTATGAAACTTACCTAAAACTGCAGTTCTAACCTCAGAGCTTCTTAGTACAGCACACCTCTATATTTTACACCATTGGTTTAATCACTCAAAAGTACGGTATTGTAGCTACAGGATACTGTAACTAAAAAGTATATATTTTTCTGATGAAATACAGAGGAGTTTCACTTCAAATGCATAAACTATTTGGTAAAGAAGCATCTCAGGCCACTAATTAACAAATGTACTGAACAGAAGTTCACCACAGCACCCACAATGCAATTCAAGTACAATGCAAAATATCGGACTGGCAGTACAGGCATACAGACTCAAGCTAAAGGCTTAATCTCTGTCTGTCTGTGATATTATTGCAAAATCTTGAGGTAATAACATAGTATTTGGCTACAAAACACTTTTAGGACTGCAGTTCTATTCACACAATGCTTCCAGTGCAGCACACCTTTGAATTTGACTCCACAGCTTTAGCTTCCAGAAAGCCTGACAGTGTAGCCACAACATGTTACAACTAAAACATATATTTTTTTCTAGAAAATATATAGTATTTTCAGTTGGGATGTACTGCAAACTTAGAGGACATATATTCTTGACATTAGTTTTACTCAGCATTTTCTGCAGAGGTCAAATAATCCTTAGGTGGAAACAAAACAGCTCACAATAACAAAAAAAAAAAGGGAAATTGTAAAAAGGTACTTTGGGACAAAACATACGCACGATGTCTCAGTAGACTGTACCAATTTGACTTTTGAGTGGGTATACTACCTCTGACTATGAAGGAATTACATAAATATAGCATAGGTCATATGGCATTTGAGAGATCTTTTCTCCCCAACAGACCATATCAATAATCAATCAGACATTATCCTGAAACTGCTATTTACTTTTATACATAACCCACCATCAACTTCTTGTGCAGAGGTCAAATACTGCCTAGGTAGAAACCAATCATTGTGTCAGACTGTGGCAACACAAGCCTTCTGAAATGCTTGCTTTGTTGGATGTGTAAGAGGACATATTTCAATTCGCCAAAGACAGATGACATTAAAAAACACAGGGACTTGTAATAAGGTACTCTGGTATAAAACAAAAACATGAAGAAATCACAAATAGAATAGTCTTATTGCTTTTGACAGGTGTTATCAACCCCCTCCTCAACAAATCAAATCACTAATCACACAAAACTGATCCCATAACAGCCATTTGATTTCATACATCATCTGCCCCAAGCCCTTTTACCCAGTGATCAAATGACACCCAGATGGACACTAAGCATAGTATCAGACTGACAACAAAACCCTCTGAATAACAACCTTTATCTGTTTTATTTAAGAGGCCATATCCCAGTTCCCCAAAGACAGTTCACAATATAAAAATCAAGAACTTCTTCTAAGGTACGTGGTATAAAAGACACACTGTCCAATGGAACGTCTATAACGTAAATATGGGTCTGTATTACCAGAGCGAAACTCCTTTTGAGCGAATACCATAACACCGACATGAATTGTGCAAACTGCGGGAATACAGAAAACACTAAACCACAAAAATTTAAATCTCTGTCATAGTCGGGCTACCCCACCAACCGCTACATACTACCTACCCAAACAAAATAAATAAACCACATACATACACTAACCAAACACAAGTTCTAACCCTAAAGTAAAGCACCAAAACCCTACTTCTAACCCTACACTAAACCCCACATACACAACTATATATGCACTATCCTTAACCCCTCCCTAACCCTAAGGTCTGTAACTACCGCACATGTCCCCTACGAAAATATAAACAAACAAAATAAATAATCCACATACATACATTTACCAAAACCTTACTCCTAACCCTACACTAAATCTTACATACATTAACTATCTATGCACTTACCTTAACCCGCACCCTAACCCTAAGGTCCGTAACTATCGCACAATTACCTTATGGAGCTATAACACAGATGGGCCAACCATGGTAATTCGACATTTCCAAATTTGCGGTTTTGGACATTCACTGTAATGCCAGTTTGCACAATATGTGTCGACGTTTACGGATTCGCTTAAATGGACTTTCACTCTCATAATAGGGAACCCGTAAATATAATGTCACTATGGCACTGCTTTTTAGCTTTTTCTTTCATATGCTTCATCCTATGGCTCCCTACCCAGTACCCCACACCTATCACTGGGTCTACCAGCCACCACCTTAACCCCATCAGATTTCTTCCAATAGGTATACATCTATTGTGCTGCTGTGAAGTAAACAAATAGCACAACAGCCACATACCATGTTTTGACTAGCTTTTGTTATTAGTCACATACACTGATCCTGACAAGTCATATTTTTATGTGATAATTTTATTATAATGACCATGTGATTTCACATGCTGCAAGTCTTTTCACCCCTTCCCCATAAAAACATCCTCTTTCTGTGTCTGTCTGAGTCTGGAAAGTAAAAAACAAATATTAAGATAATAGTTTATTTCATCCTCTCACTCTTGAATAGGTACACATGCTTCAGACATTGGTTACCTGCTGTAATTTGGCATAAGTCCTTTGCATACTTTCTTTCTAATAAACTTTCCCATATTTCATAGGATTCCATCAAGTCTGCCTTAGGTATTATGAGAAACTGCATCCCCTACACCCCTGTAGTAAAACTGTTCTCTGAGGTCACACAGTTTGTGAGCAAAGGCAGCCAAGTTAGGTGAGTCTATAGATCATCCTCCTGACCACGTCCTGACCTCCCACATATACCCAGCCACTTATGGAAATCACCTCCCATGTGTGATTGCAAATAGGAGCCACAACAATCTACTTCACTTGCATCTGAGAGAAGTAACAGGTTTCAGTAATCTACCTCACTGCAAGTATAGGACATATTACTCCCACATTAACTTCCATAAAAATTAAAAAAAGGTACACGAGTTTGATGGTATGTAGTATTACCAGTGTCACACATCTATTTGGATTCCTACAGAAAAAAAAAAAAATAATCACCACACATGTATTTCAGCTTGAAGCTTTCAGGCACTTTGCTCTGTTCCCCACAAACTCCAACCAAGCTACTGCAATGATCATTTGACTGTGATCAAACTGCATACTGTTTGCGATCTTACATCAGCTGACACCCAGCAGACAACCACTTCTGGTGATCATCTCTAATCATCAAAAGTAAAAATTATAAAGCTGTAACAACAATGTAGATAAAGTTGTTGCTACAGGATTACTCACTTTGCTTTATCCCTAACACACAGCTTACTATGAAAAAGAAACCTTAGCCATAGCTCTCAAAAGAACTTAGCCGTAGCTCTCAACCTCTTAGCACAACAATGATTAATAAAACCAAAAGTTAACGAAGGGCCAAGGACCCATAATCACTTACAAATATGAAATAGTCTTCTTTTTCCCTTATGTAAGCTTTGTATTAACATCCATTGTTTTGGAGGAAGGAGTCTGTAATTTAGACTCCTGTCATTATTACTGCTAGCAGTCCTCACTAATTTACCAGATAATAAAGATAGGAGTTATAGCCAGTTCCAATCTCAGTGTGCCCATTTATGAAACCTGCCCATGCCACGTTTTAAGTATAAAACAACAATACTCAGGCAAGCTGCAGGACTAGTGTCTTTCCAAAACTAACCTGATTGAAATAAATCTCTTGACACAGTCTCCTTCTCCCTTACAACTACTTTGCTCAATACTTCTGAGCAAAGCAAAAAAAATAATGGGGGGGGGGGGGACACAAAGGCCCACAATCAGGGACAGTTTTTAAATATTAATCTAAGTCACTTAAAAAATTATAGAACAACAGTTTTTGCATCAGCATGTATTTTTGAGCAATAAGAAGTATAAATCTCTAATGACTGGCATCCCTAACTGACTGAAGTCTTCAGTGACTTAACAGAAAATCAAAAATTTTACAAGAGACAAGGGAAAATATGACACATCAAACAGTGGTGTAGCCAGGAATTTACAAATTCTACATGCAGGAGCCATACTGTACCACCACCACCTCTGTAAAAGGTATGAGTTATGCCAGAGACCTGAATTACACTGTTACAATCTATTTTTTGTTTAACACGAAAGTCCGACTGGGACAGAACCCATTTTCAGTGGAGGCCCAGTTAAAAACACTGCAGACACCTGTCTTTGGAATATGGATGGAAACCAGAGCAATTGGATAAAACCCATGTGAACACAGGGAGAACATGCAGACTCCACACAGAAGGCACCCCAGCCAAGAATTGAACCAGAAAACCTCTTACTGTGAAGCAACAATGCTAACCGCTGCGCCATTGCACCAGTCAATCATATTTTACCACCATAAAATGCACAGGCCATGAAAATGTACTGCAGTACATCTTTTTGGCCACATATCACAGACTGCCTTCTGGTTAATGTACTGCCACTGCAACAGATCTGTGTAGAACAGAGAACAGGCATTACTTAAAAGGCAGTACTCTGGCAAGCCTCTGTGCCAGATCAAAATAGTCAGTCTCACAGATGTCCACAGATACCAATGGTGGCATTCCATACTAAGTGTCTGTGCCACAACATAGCCAGTTCCAGAGGTTCAACCACAACAATGCAAGTGTTCCTCACCAAGCCTGTGTACTACATCATGACAACTAGCCTCACAGGTCCAGTCACTCAAACAGAGAAGTAAATTATCTTTCCTCTATAGCCTACCCAGATCTGACCAATTATAGAATATAATGCCCCCTTTTATATTGATCTGTCCAAACATATCACACAGCTACAAAGACCCCATAGACTCCTAACTAAAAAGATCACCAGACTAAAGACCCTAATTTACCAAGACAGGTGTGAATGTCTATCCTTATATTCTGTCTTCTATAGACTGTTGTGCTGTGATTTATGTCTAACTTTCTGCAGTATTGATGGTTCAACCCTGCTTGATCTTTCACACCTTCACAAAACAAGTGGTTTCACAAATACTCAAACTAAATTCTTGAATTTCCATCAACAAACATTAAGATATGCTGGAGGGCCATATTCATTATGCAGTTGCTCCACTATCTTTGGAATTTGTTAAATAAAAACAGAATGATATCTTTGCTTGTTTTAAGGTAAACTTTCAGATAGGCTCCCATAAATTCATCCCCATCCCAACTTATTTGTCATGTCCAGATTTTTGCCTCAAATTTTTGATCAATTCCTCATAGAATGTGTGGTTTTCTGGCAAATTGGTGAAGACTGGAGTTGCTAAATAGTGACAAGACATTTGAATTTCAGACTTCACATCCTTCCTAAAATGCATGCCAACACAGAACCTTTTATTCTAGTAACTTTCTAAGCTTATAAGAGCAGTATTTAACATTTGTCTGTATTCTTGGGCCTTTGCTCCCCCCATTATTTTGTTTTTGTCTGGATTTCTTGTGTTATGCTTGGATAGCCAGTTCATGTGCTATTATTATGTAGTATAAGCTCCTGCGATCAATTGTTCTCAGCAACCAATGACAGTGGTGAGTTGGCAGTCTTTAGTGATATATTACTATGGCAGAGATTACAGGGAACTATAGAGTCTAAGTGCCTGCAGTTGGTTGCCCTTAGCAACTAAGCACAGTGCTTTCCTGACCAACTTTATTCAAGTAGTCAATTAACTGTAGAGTTGTTCTGCAGATATGTATTCTTTTTAATTGTGTCAGGAAACCAGATAATAGTGTGGGCAGAGATAACAGTAAACATTACCCACAGCAGACTTTTTTTTTTTTTTTACCACAGTGGACATGTGTGTGAGTGGGGGTGGTTCTTGGCATATCAATCAGCCTCTTTTTTTCAAAAAGTCAGGATACAGCCAAAAATAAGAAGGTGACAAAAATCAGGGGCAATTTACAACTATTGCTCTAATTCATTTAAAAAGCTAATAAAACAACAGGTTTTATATGAAATCACATTTTCTGAACAATAAGTATGAAAGTCTAATGTATAACATTATTGAGTTGTCTTTGTTCCTCAGTTATTTACTAGAAAATCAGAAGCAGGGCAAAAAATGCGAGGCAAAAAACAGAGATGTTTAGCAATATCAGAAACAGTTAGGGGGTATTACTCCCTATATACCTCTTAACTTCTTTGCTCAAGAATAGCAAACAAATAATGGGCGGAGGGGGCAAAATCAGGGACAATTTTATGTATTGCTGTATTTCACTTTAAGTAAGTAGAATAACAGGTTTTCCATCAACATGGGGTTTCTGAACAATAAGAAGCATAAAACTTTCATGTCTAGGATTATGAACTTGTCTGAAATCCCAAGCTATTTACCAGAAAATCAAGAATTTTGTGAGGGACAGG
Source organism: Protopterus annectens (assembly GCF_019279795.1). Lineage (NCBI taxonomy): Eukaryota > Metazoa > Chordata > Ceratodontiformes > Protopteridae > Protopterus > Protopterus annectens. Next base: position 417,660,986 of record NC_056745.1, on the reverse strand, counting down.
GTGGAAAATATGAATTCATGTATTTTATTTATTTATTTATCCTTTGTTGACTGGGTTAGTCCCACTAAGCTAGTGACCTCTTGTCAGGGGAGACCTGAGGGGGTATTCATGCAGACAAGGGAAAATTTGGCCAGACCACTAGAGAACTTCTGCTACTCCTTTTTCAATAAGTGCTATGGGATCTTTTACATCCACCTGAGCTACCACCAGCTCAGGTAGGTGGTTTTAATATCCTATCTGAAGTTTGGCACACTCAGGAGTGCAGTATCCCCTTATTTTGCAGGGCAGTGCCAGTTCTGGAGAAAGTTAATCCAAACACCTGGGGTTGGAACAGAAGCAACAGCCTTCTGATCTTGCAAGACCAATAGACAGTGTGTAAACTGTTGATTTACTGATACTGATATGCCATTAAGCTCCATTTTTTCTACATATAAATGGATTCTGGAAAGGCTGAAGAGTTTAACGTCCTACAACAAAACTCACTGTTACAACTCTTTTGCATAAGAATATACCCTGTCACAGATTTATCCTAAACAATACCTCCTATGCAGAAAGAATGAAAAACTGCATTCGAGTTCAGCAATTGTCTTTTATATATTATTTCACAGCAGTGTTATGGAAACTTAGCCCTTATTAAAAAAAGCGTATTATGCTTGATTGCTAGCAGTTTACCTTGCAATGCAAATGTTCTATAGCCTGTTGATTTCTCACCATCACCTTATTGATAAATATTTCAGCACTGTATATTTGTATCTGCTCTGCTTCCTCTACTTTATTTGTGGTAGGAACAGGAAAAGGTGCTTTATATGTTTCAGACTGGCTTTTCCCCTTTGGTGCTGAAAAGATTGTTTTGCCACATAAAACACTAGCCTGCAGTTATTCAATGAACTGTAAACACCAAAATCTCCATCAATGTTTTTGTAAGGGAACCAGGAAAAAGCCAGGGACATTCTGTAAAAGCAGGGGTGAAATGCACACTCACACACACACACACACACACACACACAACACACACACACACACACACACACACACACACACACACACACACACACACACACACACACACACACAAAAAAGCATATACCCTCACAAACACTCTCTTGCACACTCACACTCTTGTATAATACATGTTTAAGCACACACATACACACCATTGCTGAAAACACAGACAAATAAACACAAACACAAAAGTTAGGATGTGCCATTTCTGAAAAAGAAAAATAAATACATTGCATATTCTTCATGATATCTGCAGCATAATTTTCATACATTTTTTTAAATGATAAAAAGTACGAAACTAATCACTGGCATTACTAAAACTGACTATTATCCTCAGCGATTTTATCAGACAACCAAAACATTTTGCAAGAGCCAGGGAAAAAATAAGATGCACCAGTATGAATTTTTGTAACAGTAAGAAGTACCAGGCTCTAATAAATGGTATTGATAACTTATTGTGTAACTCATAATCTTCACTTAACAGAAAATTAAAAGGTTTAAATGGGACAAGGAAAAATAAACTGAAATCATTTAAGAAGTATGCATTCTCAAGTGTTTTTTTGCAACCAGTCATTGTGTTAGAACTGTATCTGCTTCTCAGCCAGCCAATAAGCTACAGGTGGGCCTAATGCTATTAGTTTCCCTTTTATCATTACACATCGCAAAACACTCAACTACTGCAGCAAAAAATTAAGAAATGAGTTTGTTTTATTGAAATCGCATTAATTTCTTTGTTTTCCTATATTGCAGTTGAATATATATTTTGTTTTGGTAAAGAAGTTAGCCAAAGACACAGTCTGTGGAAATTGTGGGGTGCTTGCCCCCCCCCCCCCCCCACACACACACACACTGTATTGTTTTATTGTTTTGGTTCCTTTGAAAGTGACAGAAAAATATTTCTCACCATGTAATGATTTGTAGACAAATGGAGATGCATATGTCTTCCTGAGGGAGAATCTGCTATCATATTTATTCCTTAAGAAGCAAAATAAAAGGACTCACCAACAAAGTCAAGCTAACCTTTCAAGAATATAGAGGCATTGTGATAAAGTAAATGAATCAGAAACTAGGGATTAGACTGACTCAGCAAAAGACCTAATGCCCAAAGTCTTAAACTATGCCACATCTACAGTACTTCCAAAACTGTTATATGCTTCTGTAATTTTTTTTCCAGCTCGTACAAGCCCATTGTGAGGTTTGTGGTATCTGCTTAAGACCCTGTGGTCAAAATTCATCTATTCCTTGGCCTCTTTTATCCTAAAGTGCTGCCTAGAATGCTATTCAAAAGTCTTTTCAGTCTATAGACAGGCTTCCTACTTTAAAGCTGAAGCATGTAACATTGTGCAACTGTTCATCATTCAGAGTACATTGAAATTCCGGGTCTATATCAAAACATCAAAGTATTAAAACTTCAAATGTTCTGATATCGAACACTATTCAGCGAACGCTAAGAATAGCAAAGCTGCAGAACAGCGAATTCTTTCCTCTGGAAAGAATTCGGTTGGCCGTTTCTGTGGCTTCGCTATTCTTAGCGCTGTGGTGGAAAGTTATGGGTTGGGTTCAGGTAAGTGTGTGATTGTTTGTACGTTAGGGTTAGGGGCGGGTTAAGTGAGTTAGGGTTAGGGCGCGGGTTAGGCGTGTGTGCCATAGTGACAGACTTTAGGGTTAGGGGCGGACTGTGCGATAGTGACGGACCTTAGGGTTAGGGTTTGGGTTAAGTTAAGTGGGTAGATAGTAGTGTATGTTTAGTTTAGTGTAGCGTTAGATGTAGGAATTTAAGTGTGTGTGTGTGGTTGCTGTTTGATGTGCTTGTGTTGTGTGTATGTGTTTTGGAGCAGCAAATTGTTTTCATGGGAAAAAATTTGCTGTTCTGAATGTTCGATATTTTCATGTTTAGATGTTTTGGGGCCAATAAAATAGCGTTCGCTATTTTCATCTTTCGATAACGTGATATAAATGCAAAATCCCTCATCAGTGACCCTGTATGATATTGGCAAAAAAAACCAAAAAAAACATTGAGAGACAGAATGCAATATGTAAGACTGCATCATATGGGGTGAGTGGCACAAAAGTTTAAATGCTTAACTTCGGCAGTGTTCTGCCAGGTGTTTCTTAGCATGGTGTTGCTCCACATTACCTGTGGAGCATAAAATTAGTGGTTTGAGATTTGCTGTAGATGGTAATTTTTTTTATTATTATATTACCTGCTGTATCATTTGGGTTTCCCTCAATTTGGTCGAATGTCAGTTTGGTCGTTGAGTGATAGGGGTGGTGCTTAATGTCAAATGTGCGTATAGCTGAATGTTCAAAATGTCAAAGGACTATTTTGTTGTGAAAGGTGAATGGGATTGGAGGGGACAAAAGTCTTCTGTGTGTGTGTGTGTGTGTGTGTGTGTGTGTGTGTGTGTGTGTGTGTGTGAGTGTGTGGTAGTCAGGGCTATGGTTAGGGATAGCTGGGGGGATGGGATAGGTTTTTTACTTTTGTGTGAGAGTGTTTGTATTTTAGGGTTAGGGTCAGGGTAGATAAGGGGTAGATATAGTGATATTAGTGTGTGTTTGAATGAGTGTATCTTATGTAATGGCAATGTTACGGGAAAGTTTTTCTTACGGTATAGGGATTGGGTCGGGGATTAGGGTGCTAACCCTAACACTGCCCCTTCCCCAACCCTAACCCTACACCTTAACTTAAAAAAAACATTGCCATAACACTGCCACTATTTAGATAAATTTGAAGATATTATTATGGTGGGTTTTCATGTGAAGATCAGGAAAGGAAGTAGTTTTTCTTTCTTGATCTTCTGTTTGTTCAATGTTTAGGCAGTTCAGTCATCTGTATGTTTGAAGTTCTTAATGCTGTTTTTTAACTATGCCATTAAGAACATTCAATCATATAGAAGACAATGACCATTTGATATTAGGATTACTATTTATTTATTTATTACACTGAGTCTAAGTCTCTGCCGATACTTAGTCTATGTTTGATTTTTTTCCCCTGTGCGAGCATGGTGTTTTACTATGGGCAAGAGGTTTACTCAGGGCCTACCTGCAGTTTCCCCTTATAATGTGCAGATTGCCAAGTCACGGACAAAGCTTTCCTGAACTCAGTATGATGAATAGTTGCAAAATGTTACATTCTTTGTTTGTAATGTAGGAAGCTCTGTAGACCAATATTTTGGAACATTTTTGCCTATCATAATAAAATGTCAACCCGTCCTTGGGAAATTTGCTACTAACCTAGAAGCTCACCTATTAGAAAAATCAAGGTGCAAATGTAATTCAGCTATCAGTGACATTGTCCATTCCTCAGGAACCTTAGCACTGCAGTGTGTAATAAATAGAGACGACGTTTGTAAAGCAGCATGTAACTACAGCTGAAATGCATAGCTGTCTCTTCAGCAACATGCAGCCTTGCTGCAGCCTGGTGATGTGCTCTCAGAGTTCAATGCATTTGAATTTGAATTTAAAATATAACACTGTAATTTAATATATCTGATGCAACCTTGCTTTTAATACTGTGACTTAATTTCCAGCTCTCGTTAGGTCTGTGCTATTCCATGAACATTGCAGTTCTAAAACACTTTAAAAACACTTGGCTCCACTCTTACATCTCCCCATTAACCATATCATTAACCAAATGTACTCTAAATACCTGAACAAAACAAATTTTCAATGTAAATGTCCTACTGTCTTCTAGCTCATGGCCCTTACTGCCACTTCTATTGTCTCAGCCTTCCCCGTGTCATGTTTTTCCTTCCAGCAAACTTCCAGCTGATACTTACTACCTTCTACATCAGCCTCAACTTCACTATAGCTTTCCTTTTCTGTATATAACCTAATGAATATACACACTACTCATCTTTCCTCACCTGCCCTCTATTTCTACTCTTATCACCTCCTCTGTGCTTTCTGCTCATATCTGCCATAACTCATCTCTCCTATTTCTACTACCTGGAAATGTAAAATTGTAATTTGATATTTTAAACCTCACTGTATATGCCTATTTGCCTTATATTAATATGTAACAACTCTAAATGTATTGATTGCAGATTTTTTTTAGTATAGCTACCTTTCAGTTATTGTATATTGTGACTTTAAGGTTTATGCTTTAATTTATTGTATAAAATTGCCTGTTGTGTAACTGGAGCTTTTCTCCCTGGGTCTGTGTTGAAAAGCAGCTACCACATACCATTTGGACTACCCCATTCAACAAAAGTGATAAGCAAGTAAGCAAATAAATAAATAAATAAATAAATAAATTTTTTTTTTCTACATTGTTATTGTCTTGATTCACTATCTTGAGATAAACTTTGTATTACATCTATAATCATTTATATGCAAGGAGTATTTTACAATGTATATATTTTATTTATTTATTTAGTTAGTTATGTTTATTCATTTATTCATTTTATTTATAAATATGTTTAAGGCTGGAAAAAGGGGCTGCTGTCATCTAGTCACCTACCTGTAAAATAAATGAATATTAAACCTAAATTCTAAGAATAATGTATCAGTGATACCTAACTGCAAGCCTATATATAACCTTTGTCTTCAAACCTAGGTGCCAATCCTAGTATAAATCAACTCATAATCTAGCTGTAATTGTTGCAGTCAGAAAAACTGATGATTTTGTTCTGAAAAGCATTATAAACATTACTATTTCACCAAATGGGGTTAATTTAAGCCATGCTTATGTTGTACATGAAACATACATGGATATTAAAGATATATAAAACTAGCTATCCCATGTGCTTGATTACCATCTCTAAAGTTAGAGAAACTATGTTAATAATGTTCATTTCCATAGTTCTAATGGTTTTAGATGAATTGTGATATGGGTTAATTTCCATACTTTTGATGGTGTGAGATGAACTGTGATGCTGGTTCATTTCCATACTTTTGATGGTCTGAAATGGACAGTAATGTAAGTTCATTTGCATATTGTTAATGCTTTCAAGTGAGTCTTACCTTGCAAAATATGAACACTGACTTTTTTTGCAAAGAATATAAATATAAATATATATAGAGAGAGTGAATCAGAGAGGGAGGAGGGAGACTGAAACAGAATGAAGAGATGCTGTCCACAGAACACTTAATCTTGCTTTGCTGCTAATGCTTTGATGTTATAAGGATCCTGTATCTCAACAGGAGCAGATGTACTTCGACAAGCAGACGAATGACTTTGTCAGAAGTCAGAAGCAGCAGCTGATGACCTTTGAGAATGAGGTCCTAGATTTCACTGACTTCTTGTTATAAGAAATTCATTTAAAATAAGAATTAAGGTTTTATTTGTGTATTTGGTAGCCCTAAAGGCAAAAGTACTGTACTTGCATGCAGTAATACTACTGTTTGCATGCTGCTTGTTTAAGCAGATGAATAAAAAAGATGGCAATATTAAGTTTCAGTCCACTGTATGATAAAATATAGCTGAAAGTCAGAAGTGACTCATAATTTATTTGACACTTCCATCCATCATTTACTACACCATTTTATGGTTATTCCTAAAGTCATTTAAATGACATTTTAGAAACTGCAGTGTATTTTGATACCTACTGGAACATGCTGGCAGTAATGACCTTAAACATTAATACAGTAGTAATTTGTACGCATGCTGTATTCATTGTATTCCAACAAATATGTAGTTCATGTAACATCTTCAGTTCCAGTGTAAGCATTATAGTGCACACAGTGGGTGGGATTCTGAAAAGTCTTACTGCGTTACAGGTGTAATTAAAAGTGGCAGTGCAATTTTTTTGGGAATATTTAAAGGGGCAATGCAGCAGACAGATTTCATATGTAATATGCATGTGAATTGTAACACTGATCATGTGGATTTATGGATAATGTGCTAAGGAAGTAAATATTGGCTTTGCTTACATACAGACAGATAGAAACACACACACAGATACATACACACACACACACACATACACACAGACACACACACATACACACCTATATAAAGAAAATTACAATATGTATACATAGTGAAAGAAAACATAGCCACCAAGATATGCAGCTACTTGATGGACTGGGTATACAGCATGCTGTCATGGGCTTGGACAACATATATGTATAGAAAGATATGCATAAGTGCCCACAAAGGTTGCTCCCAGCAAGTAATGCAGTGGATGTATTGTCATCTATGCAAAGTGGTTTCTAAAGGAAGCCTCACAAATATAAGTAACCTCATTATATATAGGTAGTATCCGCTGCTGTAGCGTTGTCGCCTCACAATAAGACGCTGTCCGGTTCGATTCTCAGCTAGAGCATCTTCTGCATGGAGACATGTGTGAATGGGCGTACCTTCGTTGAAGGTTGTGTGTCAGGCCTGGCAAGCCTGTATGTAAAAATCAACTGCCAATCATTAGCGGACCGGAGTTCCGCTGTGGCGACCCCTAACTGGGAAAAGCCAAAAGACACAAACATCCTCCATGCATGTCTTTAGCAAATACATGGCAAGAGCACTATTGTCATGTCCTTATTGAACACAGATCTACAAAGTGATAAAGCACAACTGATCTGGCATAAACTAAGTGGGCATATCTTGGTATCAACCAGCTAAATTATTCCCTATGTAGAGATAATCATATATATATATATATATATATATATATATATATATATATATATATATGTGTGTGTGCATGTGTGATTAACTGATAATACCACAGACTTATATGACATAATGGTTGCCGTGTTTTGGTCTTCAGCATCATATATCATTAATGGATTTCATTAGCATGAAGTGCTTCACAAATTTAGGGAGTGATAACACAAAGCACCAATGTCCACCAATCCTTGTTGAGTCCAAAAGTATGTAGCAGAATCCAACATTTTTGCAGAAGAATTGAGCAGTGTTGGTGTAGAGGGATAACATTTTTATACACATAATAAGTGTCCAATGCACCAAGAACAGCTGGTGCGGGAAGGGAGGAATGATGGAGGAATGCCTGTTTATCCCTTTTCAGCAAGTCATAAGGATAACATGCTGGTATGAAGTAGGCTATTCCTAAAGATTTAGTGAAACCCCAGAGGCATGAACAGTGACCAGAGTGAGTGAATGTGCAGTATCAATTTTAGGAGAGGTGTGAACTCAGTGCTGGCTCCGAATATCACTCTTCTGCATCCAGTATTCAGCAGACCACACTAACTTGTGACCTGGTTAAACCAGAGTATATGTACACGCAGACACACACACACACACACACACACACACACACACACACACACACACACACACACACACACACACACACAAATACCTGTATAACTGCATTAACTTGCCTGTATCTGATAGGACCAAAATAAGCTCTTTAAGGAAGAGCAAACCTGCCTGGTGAACAACTACCATTAGCAGGCTTTACAATAAGAGGAAGAAATTGCTGTCTAAGAGTAAGTGGGAGTGAGCCATAAATTTTAAACACTCCCTCCTCAGCTTAAACAAGCAAATAAGGCTTCCTGTGAAGTCCTCCAAAGCAAACTATGAATCCAAAGTACAACCATAATGCATTCTTTAGTTACATCTGTAACCTAAAAAGAAAGGCCCAGTTCTACGCTGAACTGGTAGTTAATGATGCCACATATACTGAACCTGTGGACATAGCTAACCTGTTGTCCAACAGGTTATGTGAAACCTTCACTCCCCTGTCCCTGCCATGTGTATCCCATGACATCCCTACCACCTGTCCCCTACCTTGTATTTCTAAAGATCAGGTTGTAAATGCACTTTCTAAGGCCAAAAACACAGCATCTGTGGGACCTGATAACATCCCAGACTCAGTCCTACATGGTTTTCAATAAGAATTAGCAGCACCATTAGGTACTCTTTTTAGTCATAGTTTAGGCACCAACTTCATCCCAACTGAATGGAAAAATGCCACCATTATACTCTTGCACAAAGGTGTGCTTCCACTGACCCCGGGAACTATAGACCTATTAGCCTGACTAGCTTTATCTGCAAGGCCATGGAGTGAATAATAATAGATCTTATCAACAAATATATAAATAATCTCCAAACACTTCATCCGTCTCAGTTTGGATTTATGAAAGGATGATCATGCCTGTTAAACCTGGTGGACTTCTTTACCAAGGCATTGGATGAGGGGGAAATCTGTGCATACTAGATTTAGCCAAGGCTTTTGACATGATCCCAAGCTCAGGCATCATTGATAAACTCTCCAAGCTAGGTGTCAACCCTTATATCATTAGATGTGTCACTAACTGTCTCACTGATTGAACAAAATGTAGTCAAAACAGGGGAATCCACTACCAACAGCAGACCTATAACCAGGGATCAGTCCTGGGACCTCTAATGTCTGGAATCTATTTCTCCAAAGTACAAGTTAAAACTAAAGTTCTGTGGCTGACAAAGTTTGTTGATGACTGCAAACTGGGAGTGGTCATAGAATCTTCAAATGATGTCAACATCATAAAAGAGGGTTTTACACAAATAAATGATTGGTGCCAAAATTATGGTCTTAAACTTAATGCAAAAAAATGTATTATCATCTTTTTTGGTAAGAGCGATGTTCCTGCTAACTACCATATCAATAGCAACACCCTAAGTACGCATTCAGTGGTGACAGACCTGGGCACACAGGTTCATAGGCTAATAGGTAGGTACTAGGCTATTGGCCCTAGGGCCTATATAAGCTTAGCCAAAAAGGTACCCTGGCTTTCGCCACCCAAGAAAATTATTTTCCTGTGCCCCTGTCAAGCAGAACCACAGAAGTGATCCCCGGGGAGAATTTCCTATTACCCATCCAGTCATCAAGATTTTTCTTGAAGAGTGCTAATGAGGAGCTCTGCTTCACATAGATAGGTAGTCTGTTCCAGAGTATGTGAAGTCTCTGGGACAGGAATCTATCCCTCCAACATGTTCTCTTTATTGTGGTGACAAGGTTTAGGTCCCTAGGTTGACAGCAATCTTACCTTTGATCACCATGTGTCCACAGTGGTAAGAAGGGCATTCTATATTGCTCATCTCATAAGTAAGGGCATTGCCTCCAGAAAAAAAGAAGTTATAATTTCCCTGTACTCTTCCTTCATCAGGCCAATAATTGAGTACAACACCTCTTTTGGTACATACCTTTCCAAGCACCTGCAGCAATTGAAGAAAACACAAAGGTTCCTCATAAGGAAAATTTAAGTTCTTCAGCATCTGTCCTATGTGGATCATCTGAAATCACTGTCACTTTATTCTGTTTCATACAGACTACTCAGAGCCAATCTCTTCCTTGCACAAAAGGCAATCAGTGACCCTGCTTTACTGGAAATGCTGCATATCCAGAAGTCAAATGGTACACGGGATACTTACTCCAAATACCTTAACCTTGAATGTTACATTTATAGAACCAGCTGTTGGGACAGATTTGTCTCCCAGAGGTTACCACACCTTTGGAACAGACTCTAACTTCATGTCAAACAGAGCAGCTCATTGGCCCTCTTCAAATGCAATCTGAATGATTAGATGGGTAACCATAAATTCAGCCTGGGGGGTCCACCTGTGTCCCTCTTGGATATGGGCATTAGGTGCTGATCTTGAAAATAAGGGTAGAACTTGGCTATATATATATATATATATATATATATATATATATATATATACACACACACACACACACACACACACACACACACACACACACACGCACATATATATGTACATGTAGATATATGTACACACACACACACACACACACACGCACACACACACACACACACACACACACACACACACACACACACACACACACACACACACATAAAATGTAAAAGCAAAGTACCAAAACCACCACATAAACATAAAACAAAAGTGGTTTAATAAAATTATATAAATACAAGATGAGTGATTTCAAGTAAAACCCTTCTTCAAGTCTAAAACTTTGAAATATCAATATCTCTTAAAAAACATCTTTCAGCCAATCACATGGAAGATGTAAATAAAACATATCATTCCCTTAGACATTATAGGTTAAAGTAAGAGGTCTGCATCCAATCATATCAATCGCGTGTTGGCAAATTATTCAGCCTTCATTGGTTAAAAGAAGATGTTAAAAGGCCAATGAATAACATCCATATACTCCTTATTCATCAGTACTATGTTAAGGCACAAACCAATTTAAAATCAAAATACACCTATTGCATAATAAGCATACTTTCATATGAAAAACATATAATTCGCTATAGCATTATGAGTTAAACTAAAAAATCTGCTTCCGATCATATCAATCGCACATTAACTGGTTATTGTATCTTTGTCTGTTAGAAAGAGATGTTAAATAACCAATGAATAATGTATATGCACTTGTTATTCATTGGTTCTATACAGAGGAGCAATCCAATCAAAATCAAGATGCACCTGTTGCATTATAGGTTAAACTAGAAGATCTACATCCAGTCATATACTCCTTATTCAGTGGTGCTATGTTAAGGCATGCACCCATCTAAAATCAAAATACACCTATTACCTAATAACCATACTTTCATATGAATAATGAGCTTTTTTCACCCACATATAAAATTTTATAAACATTTTGTGGACGATGTTTTCATAATATGGGAAGATATGACAGAGATGCTGGAAATTTTTCATGTATACATTGAAACCACGACAAGTTTTCTACGATTTACCATGCACCATTCAAACAATAGCATAGAGTTTTTGGATGTCTTACTACAACTTGATGAAGGAGTGTTTAATACAGCTATTTTCAATAAAACTTGCAAAAGGAACACTTTATTAATGCGTACCAGCATGTATCCAAGGCACATATATAACAACATCCTTAATGGTCAAATGCTAAGAAACTCTAGACTACATACAAAAGATCAGGACTTTGAAGAGCCAATTTCTTCTCTTGGTTCACAATTTATATCCAGAAGATATAAAAACAAAGAGGTTATATATTGGATAAATGAAGTCAGGGAACAGTGAAAAACTTGTGGAAAACCGTTCTTTTTCCTGCAAACAATATTTCGTCACTTGATAATACTGATGGTCATCCTTTCAGTGCTCCACATACAAGGGTCATTTTAAAATATTCCAATGACATTCAATATGTATGTAATATTATTAGGATGAATTGTAAAATCTTGACTAGTTATGAAAAGATAAGAGCAGTGGTGAGTGATGCTCCAGCTTTTACCTATATGAACAATAAAAACTTAAAACGAATGTTGTGCAAGGAGTCTGTCCTATGTCATCATACCTATTCAAACAGGATTGGAACCTTCTCCTGCAGACGCTGTTCATCCTGTAAATACATCTCTAAACTACAAGGTTTTGTACATCCTTCTACTAATAAGAACTATTGTCGGAAATTATATGCTGACTGTACCACAAGGAATGTAGTTTACCTTGCACATTGTCAACAGTGCCAATGTTTTTATGTTGGCAAGACCAACAGACAGCTAAAACAAAGAATATCTAAACATATCAGTGATATTCATCTGTAGGATACAAAGAGCCCTTTAATGAAGCATATTCTGGTGAATGACTCCCATATTTTTCTGTTTCTGGTCTTTCATATATACAAAAATGCCTGAGGTGGAGACATTGTAACTGAAACTGAGCTAGTTGAGATGAACTGAATAGGCAATTTCTGAGCTGATGTTTTTCCAGACTTGAATACTTGTCTTCCTGTCAAGCCAGTTTTGAAGAAATGGAGGTTGAAACATTAGCAATTGGATTTCAAATAGATGGACATGTATATCTATATGCATATTCCTATATTCCGTTATATATCTTGGATACTCCCTTACCAGCAGGAATGTCTGTTCAGTTGATTTGTACACAATAGGATTATTTCCTTGATACTACATTGCCTTTCTCCATCTGTTGTGTATTCATATGGAAAGCCCCTTTTTTAGATGTTTGCCTTTTAGAATATTTTTCAATGACTTTTAATTTACCATATCTATATATTGGTTGCATGCCAGCTTGCATCAGTATTTTGTGGCAATGCAATGTGTTGTTTCCTCCACCAAAATAGAACAGATGCAGTGGGTTTTATAAGCTCAAAGGTTCATAGGATAATACTAGGCTATTGGCCCGGAGGCCCTTCTAAGCCTAGCCAAAAATTTCACCCATGTTCCCACAAAGTCAGCACCTGTTTCCCCTGTCCAGCAGGGACACAGGTGGAATCCCTGTGATATATTTTCTGTTTCCCATCCAGTCATCCAGGTTTCTCTTAAACAGGGCTAGAGAGCTATTCTGCTTAACATGGAGAGGGTGTCTGTTCCACAGACAGGGGAGTCTCTGGGACACAAATCTGCCCCACCCACAAGTTCTGTTAATGTCACAGACCAGGTTTAGGCCTTACGTGTGGGGTTGCCTGAGTGGATTGTGACTTATGGGTATGCAGCAACTCCATCAAGGCTGAGTCTGAGATGGCCTTGTATGCCAGACACAGGTCACCTCTGAGCAGTCTGTACGAGACTGATTAGGGGGACAGGGCTTTTAGCCTATCTGTATAGGACAGGTGTTTGAGACCCTGGATTTTCTTCATCAGGAACCTCTGTGGTCTCTCCAGCTGCTGCATGTGCTTGGCACGGTACATGCCAAAGGGGGCACTGTACTTGATAATGGGTCTGATAAGGGAGGAGTACAGGAATGCTATAACCTCCTTGTTCCTGGATGAAATACCCTTACTTATGAGATGAGCCTTGTAGAAAGCCTTCCATACATTGGAGGCAATGTGGTGGTCAAAAGTTAGGTGTCTACCAACCTGGGTGCCCAAGTCCCTCACAACTGCTTGTGTACATTGCTATTAATGTGATAATTAGTGGGGATGCCATTTTCCCCAAAGCGGATAATGATGCATTTCTTGGCATTCAGTTTGAGGCCATGCTCCTGGCACCAGTCATTAGTTTGGGTAAGGCCCTCTTGGAGGATGGTCACATCACTAGGGGAATTTAAGACAGCACCCAGCTTGCAGTCATCTGAAAACTTGGTCAGCCACAGACCACTGGTTTTGGTTTGCACCTCAGAAACATATATCCCAAAGAGAAGAGGCCCAAAAAACAGTTGTTGGGGTACACCACTCATTTCGGGTCTACTACTGTTGGTGGCTTCCCCTATTTTAACTGAGTGGGTTCTATCAGTGAGATAGTTAGCTACCCATCTGGTAAAATATGGATTGTTGCCTAGCTGGGAGAGTTTATCTATTATGTTTGAGTGGGGAATAGTGTCGAAGGCTTTGGCTAGGTCAAGGTAGGCAGTGTGCACAGTCTTCCTCTCGTCCATGGCTTTGGTGACTGTTTTGAAGAAGTTGTCCAAGTTTAATAGGCATGATCTCACTTTTAACAAACCAAACTATGTGGGGTCAAGCATTTGGAGGTTGCCAATGTCCTTGTTTATAAGGTCCATGATAATGCATTCCATGGCCTTTCAGATCAGGGTAGTTAGGCTGATGGGCCTATAATTTCCTGGGTCAGTGGACGCTCCACCTTGGTGTAGAGGGATGACAGTGGCTGTCCTCCATTTGACTAGGATGAAGCTGGTGCTCAGGCTTTGGTTGAACAGGGAGCTTAATGGAGCTGAGAGCTCATGCCTGAGTTCATGTAGGATGCAGCCAGGGATGTTGTCGGGTCCCATGTAGACTGTATTTTTTCCCTTTGAGAGGGCATTAAAGACCTGCTCCCTGGTGATGAGAGGAGGGGGACAGGTGCTGGGGATCTCCTGGTTTACTGATGGGGGGGACAGGGGGTAAGGTTTTCACTGAATCTGTCTGCCAGCACGTTGGCAATATCTACGGTGTTTGTGTATGTGGTGGTGTTCACCAACAGTTCAGAGCAGATTTGGGTGTTACCTTTGAGACTGTGAACGTAAAGTACTTGTGATTGTCCTTAGTGGATGTGGCCAATTTGGACTCAAGGTTAGCCTTAGAGGATTTCACCAGTGACCTTATTTGCTTGTTCAGGCAAAGGAGAGATTGCTTCCAACTCAGCACCTGCTCCTTCTTGGTCTTGGACAGTGATTTTTTTTCCTTTTTATTATAGAGTTTGTTTATTGCTGCTGTCCACCAGATAGGTTTACTTTTCCCTGAGGAAGATGATTTGGTCCTGTCAGGTATTGCTGAGTCCCTACAGCTGTGCAGGTGCTCATATAGCTTTTTTGGTGTAGGCTTGGACAGTAGTGCTAGTTCCAACTGAAGGGATGGTGGCTGTGAATCTGCTTATACCTGCTCTGAGGAGATTGCGGTCAGCTTTGGAAAAGTTTTTTTCTTTGACCCTGAATGGGGGGGGGGGGGGTCAGGGGAGATAGTGACTTCGAAAGTGATCACTTGATGGTCATATCTTACCAAAGAGGATGACACTGTAGGGGTGCTACAGTGGCTACTCATGTTGGTTAGTACCAGGTCCAGGATATTTTCACCTCTTATGGGGGTGTGGACCAGATGAGCCAATGCATTGGCATTGATGAAGTCAAGGACACACATCCATTTACATCCATTTATAAATGACTTTACATAGGTCTTTTTGTTATTATGCTGGGGAATCGACATTAGTACTCTGTTTAGTAGTTGGACACATTTATGTAATGGTCTGTGTGTTTTAAGAGATTAGCTGTCTTACTTATGACATTTTCAGGCTAATAGGTTGTTTACTGTCTGTGTTTATGGCCTATGTTATTTGTTTTGGCAATGATGACTTTAGGGTGGCATAAATATATGGTAATAAGTGATTGGCTGAAATAATATTCTATAATCACTGCAAGCATATGTGGTTCGTTTGTATGCATCTTCTGCCATTTGGCGATGTCCACTGTTCGTTATAGTTGCTTAGCCACTGTTTGATTGTGAATTATGAATTTAATGATAATTTATATGAGGTTTCTTTTAACATTTATTTATTTTATTTTATTAATTTATTTTATTTTATTTAACATTTGTTAACTGGGAAAGTCCGACTTGGAACGAACTGATTTTCAGCAGAGGCCTAGGGAGAAACATTCCAGATGCATGCCTTTGTAATTTTAATATACATATTTTTGAAGGATCAGTATATAGTTTTTGTGGATGATTATCTTATTTGGTAGAGTTTCTTAATGTTTTATGTATTTGATATAATTGCATTTATTTTTATTTTGATGTTAGTTCATGTGACTATGCTTAGTCATTTAATGTTTGCGGTCGATGTGACTCTTGGAACATTTTCTCTTGAGATCGGTAGCTCTCAAGATAAAATGTCTTTATTCAATGGTTGCTGTTCCATTCAAAGGAGCATTGCATGATTATTACATTTGTTATATGTTTTATCAGTGATTTGATGTACATAATATTATGGATTTCTTACTATGAGATACACATTGTGTTCCTAAAAAGACTACTGTTACTTCAAGTCAAGTTTTACCACTGTTGATGTCCAGTGATCATGAGGTTTTAAAGGTTAATTTGTTGCTAGGTAATTCTGCCAAACTGAATTCTAAACCAATGCACAGAAGATTAATTACAGATTATATGGAAGCAAAATAGTCACTGTGTAAAATTAACTGGAGTGAGGTGTTCATGGAAAAACTGCAGATGGAATATGAAAAGTTTTGAAAGAGAATTTGAGTACAAAAATAAAAAAAAGTGGTTATCATCAGGATCTAGGCATACAATATTAGGAGGATATGTTTTCTTAAGAACAAGATATCTGATTAAGGTTCGAGACAAAAAAATATAAGAAATGGAAGAGAGGTTGAACTATAACTTTGAAAACTGAAATAAACAAGCTGGACAAACAGATTTAGCATAGTCAGAGACAAGATCAAGAAAAATTTGAAGAAAATTTATATAAAGATATTGAGCATAATAGGAAACCTTTTTATAGATACATAAAATGTGGAAGGAGTAAAGACGTACAACTTGATAAGCTGTGTGTAGATTCGAAAATTTATTCTCAGACACAACAGATTATAGATATATTTACAAAATCTTATGCAAAATAGTTTGGCTCCACAAAAGGGGTGATAAGTTGTCCTAGTGGCATCCAGGTAACCCCAGATACTGGAATCAAATTAGATTATATTGAAAAAGAACTGTGCAATCTAGATCCAAACAAAGCACAGGGGAAGGAGACGGAATTAGTAACAATGATCTGAGAACACTCCAGCAAGAACTTACGGTACCATTATATCTATTATTCACTAAGTCATATAAACATGGGGATATTCCTCAGTATTGGAGACATGCACTTATTAAAACTGCCTTTAAGGAAAGGGGAATAGGACAGATCCAGAGTCATTTAGACTCTTAAGCCTACTTTCGTGTTCTGGAAAAATAATGGAAAAGGTAATATTGGATAAGTTATTGTCAGAATTGGACAGGTTTGGACTTAAAACCATATATCAGCATGCATATGTTGAAAATAGATCTATAACTGCCTGTAAAAAGATATTCTGTAAACGGGTTCTTATTGTGTGATCGAAAATTGTAAACGGCGAACTTGTATTGAGCGAACCCGATTGGTCAAAATGTCACGTAACACGGAAATTGCCATAGGGAATATTTTCCCTTTACTTCAATGCAGTGTGATCCCAGAGTAAGAATATTTAAGTAGCAGGATGTGGGAGGTGCAGCCCCCCACATGGGGGGTGCAGGGGGGCTTGACACCCTGCCTACAGCGTTTTGGTAAATATAGTTTTTTATTTATTTTTTTTATTATATTTTCGAAATTTCAAACATCGCTCATATGGTGTCGACCATATGGTGTTCGATGTTTGAAACTTTCGAAAATATAATATAGACCCCTATAAACAATATAATAATAACTATGAATGAAAAATTGTGCTGTGATGTAATTTATATGGATTTAACTTACGCATTTGACAGGGTCATACACAAAACACTAATCAATAAGTACAACTAGGTATTGATGTACTCTTGATAAGATGGATAGCTGCATGGCTTACATATAGGACATATCAAGTATCGTACAGCAACTGGGCAGGTGAAATCCTTGGTTACAATCAGGGTGTCCCACAGGGCTCTGTCCAAGGCCCTTACTTGTCTAGACTGTATCTTTCAGACCTAACTTTTTCATATGAGGTGTTCTACAGTTTATATGCAGATGGCCTGAAATTAGGTAAACTGATTACTTGTTACAGATAGGGCATGTATGCAAAATAACTTGACTAAATTGACTGTTTGGGCACAGGAGAATAATATGCTGATAAACATATAAAAAACTAAGCATATGAGATTTAGGAGACATAAACTGAAAGGTGAATATTTAATACAGCACACAGTGATTGAAACTGTAGACTCATTTAAGGACGTGGGTATATGGATAGATCCAGCTATGAATTTTTGTAATCATATTAACCAATTGGTTAATGATAATTATAGAACTATAGATTGTATAAAAGATTTATAAAGTCTAGGAAATCAAAACTGATGAGCTCATTGTTTGTTAGTTACATTACACCCAAACTTGAGTAGGGAATAACAATATGGAAACCCTATAAGAAAACAAGCATGAGTAAACTGGAAAGTGTACAGCGGAAATATACCAAGAACATCCATGGATGTGAAAATTTAAGTTTTTATGGAAGACTAAAATATCTGAACTTTGTACAATGTCCCTTACAGATATCTAAGAGGAGTTCTTATTCAGTGATATAGGGCATTTAGAGACAGCTACCTCTGGGAATGTTTGGGGTTATCAAAAAGGGGTCTATAATATAATACTGAATGTTCACAACTGCGAACACCTAAACAGTGACACATAAATGCCAAACTCCTAAAATAGCAAAGGATGTAAACATCGAAATCCAGAACGCCAAATGCATTTCCAACAACAACAGCATCATACAGGTAAGGAAAACCTACAAAAGCAAACTTCATTAAACATACTTTTGCAAGCCCCCCTGCACCCCCCACACCCCCTACTTAAATATACCAACTCCAAGATCGCACTTACAGTGGGGAAAAGGATATATTTCCTCTTCCCCATGATCACCCTGCTGACCACGGAAATACTTTGGCGTTCCGGATTTCGGTGTTTACGTCCTTTGCTATTTTAGGAATTTGGCGTTTATGTGTCACTGTTTAGGTGTTCGCTGTTGTGAACATTCGGTCTTATAATACAGACCCATCAAAAAGTACTAGAGAATCATCAGACACCCTATGCAGAAGATTCTGTAGGAATGAGAAATGTACTAATTGGTTCTCTGACAGAGTAGCTGATGTATGGAACAGACTGCCAAATTATATTAAAGCAAATACTAGTTTAGATACTTTAGGAACAGTCTGGACACTTATTTTGAGAACAAGTGTTTTGGTATATCAGCAAGCCAGAAGGGCATTGATGCCTATGCTTAAAGTATTTGCATGTATGTATGTATGTATGTATAGGCAGTTATCTGTAGCTATGATGCTCACTAAGTTATGTACCTTTCAAAATATGATTTGCTTCATAGTTAGCATGTCTCTATGTGAGACAAAGATTTTTTTTAGTGTCTGACCATTCGTTTTTGCCTGATTTCTTCTAACCAATGGTGAATTAATTTCATATATGTATAGGAAGTGTGCAGGTTTTGGCTATTGATTTCTGGTTTGCTGAATGTGTAAGCTGTGTCCAATGGATGTGTAGCGCCAGATTGCTATGCAACAGGTGTACCTCAACTTTGACTGGATTGTTCTTCTATATAGCACCAATGAATTAGAAGTGTATACACACTATTCTTAGGTTATTTAACATTCCCTTTTAAGGAGCATAGAGAGAATAACTTGCTAGTGTGTGATTGATAAGATTGAAAGCAGATCCTTTAGTTTAGTTCCTAATGCTTTAGAGAATGATATGTTTTTCTTATAAAAGTATGGTTATCATGCAATAGGTATATTTTTCATATGAAAGTATGGTTATTATGCAGTAGGTGTATTTTGATTTTAGATGGGTACGTGCCTTAACATAGCTCTAATGAATAAGGAGTATATGATTGGATGAAGATCTTCTAGTTTAACGTGTAATGCAACAGGTGCACCTTGACTTTGATTGGATCGCTCCTCTGTGTAGCACCAATGAATAAGAAGTGCATATACATTATTCATTGGTTGTTTAACATCTACTTCTAACCAATGGAGATAGAATAACTTGTTAATGTGTGATTGATACGATCAGAAGCAGATTTTTTAGTTTAACTCATAGTGCTATAGTGAATGATATGTTTTTCGTATGAAAGTATGGTTATTATGCAATAGGTGTATTTTGATTTTAGATTGGTTCGTACCTTAACATAGTACCAGTGAATAAGTAGTATATGTATGTTATTCATTGGTCTTTTAACATCTTGTATTAACTATTGAAGGTCGAACAATTTGCCAAGATGCGATTGATATGATTAGATGCAGAACTTTTAGTTTAACCTGTAATGTCTAAAGTAATAATATGTTTTATTTACATCGTCCATGTGATTGGTTGGAAGATGTTTTTTAAGAGATATGGTTTTAGAGTTAAACTTGAAGAAGGGTTTTACCTGAAAGCACTCGTCCAGTATTTACATTATATTATTTTATTTAAGCACTTTAGTCTTATGTTTATCGCAATGGTGGTTTTTGTACTTTGCTTTCTATGTTATTTTATACAAGTTTGAGTACCTACCTTTTGTGGCGGGGATCTTCGTTTGCTTTGCTTCTACTGTATATATATATATATATATATATATATATATATATATATATCTATATCTATATCTATATCTATCTATATCTATATCTATATATCTATATATCTATATCTATATCTATCTATATATGTATATATATATATATATATATATATATAGACGTTTGAGATTCAGGTTCTCATTAAGCCCTGGAACCATCTCAGCATTTAAAAATAACTGCCAGTGGAGTTCTTTTAGCTGCAGAAAAGTGTTAAAGTCACCAAAAAAAAACTGATAAAAAACGAAATTTAAAATAAATTAAAGAATTTTATTAATGGGTGTGATAAGATTTTAGAAGCCAGGGAAGTTAAATGGCAAGTTATACTTGAATCTGATAAGTTCCCTGGCATCTAGGAAAATATTATTAAATGTTTATTGAAACTGAAATTAGTATACTATTTTATCATGTAATGGCATGTGTCTTTAAGTGAAGTTTTTAAAGTTTTTAAATATATGAGATGTAATTAATTAATTTATGCTGAATATCTACTGGTCATTTTCAAATTACGTCATAAGGAAAGGGGTATTTAAACTTTGATTTTGTTAGTGAATATACTTCTAAAGACGTTCCGTGTTCATTAAAAGAAGGAACAAAAGTGCTAAAACAGTCTTACAATTGCAAAAACTGAAGCACCGAATTAGAAAGCCTCGCTCCCTTTTTGACCCATGGTAGCTCTCGTGTCGGTGGTGAATTGATTGGAAATGTTGAAATTTGATATTTTTATGACATTTAGGGAAGTCGGCGTAACAGAATTTGGCTAAACGGTTCATGTTTAAGCACATTCGGAAATGTGCTTTCAAACATATGAAGTTATACCACACACACACACACACACACACACACACACACACACATATATATATATATATATATATATATATATATATATATATATATATATATATATATATTGATATAAAAACTCAGACAACAAAAAGATTTTTCCAGCACTAGTATAAATATCCCTTAAGTCCGTTGTAGTGTAGCATAGCAGCATAATGCAAAGTCTATTCTCATTATAAACAGTCTCAAAATATTAACTGTTATCAAACAGAAAATCTGAATGCAAAATATGCAGCCAGAAACTTCCTTTTAAACTTCCCTGTAATGAAAGGTCATAACTGCCAGTACAGCTATTTAGAATTTTGTAAATAATTGTATATCATTTGTGAATATCAATATGATTTATATAAGATGCTTGTGTTACAAATGTATTAGAACTGTATGTCATGTGTATATCAAACTGATGGTACAGAAGTGTGTGTTGAAAAGGTTTTTGCAATGTACTGTTTGAAATGTAACAACAGTGTGCTGTACTGGAATAGAACAGAAATGTGCATGCACTATTGTAACTGTTTAAATGTATATATTTTAAAAGTGGAAACTGGAATACAGAAGGTTAACTTCAGAAAATAGCTGAAATTAAATTACTTTATGGCTATGCAATAAAAGATATCTTTCAGTTTTCAATGAGTTAGAGACATAGAGTCTGTGCTGAGAAGCTTTATGTATTGTCTTCAGAGTGAACTAATTACTACCTATGAAAGTATGAAGGAATGCACTTGTTTTATGACTTCCAGCATCTGCCAAAGATCTGAGGTCTATGTATTTTCACAGGTAGATGCTAAATACTGCCAAGCTTCCAGTAGTCAGGGTTTCACCAGGGATAGAGTCAGATGACACGAAATAATGTAATTTTGCAAGCTATCCCATCAGTAATATTTAAGATATTAATTTGAGGAGTCTCTTAGAGAGACAGGGCATTCTGTATTCTGTGTTGGACTTGACAAGAACCATTCACACATCTGCATGTTCTAATTAAGTAAGTTAAATAGGGTATAGTACTTCTCCTAGATACAGTCAGGAATATAGTAGAGTTTAATTTAGATATTTTTCTTTATTTATTTAAGACTGTCCTGCAGTGTTGTTTTAAATATTTCCTGTGGTTTTGAGCTCTGATATCACTGTGAATATATATTTAGTATTGTCTTGTTCTTTTATTATTTAGTATTAAATATGTTTAAACCTTTCATCACAGCTGATCAAACTACCATTTGTATTAATATATTAGTATTACACAGTAAGATTGGGCACCCTTTATTAAGGGCCTTAAAGTAGGTGATAAAGAGTTGACTGGTGGCAGTGGTCTGGACAAAAGAGGGCATAGCTAGTAAACTTGTGTGTGCAAGAGACCAGATGGAAGGGTAGTAAGGCCAGGTGTATCAGAAGTGGGTTCAAATTGTTTCACCATAGTGTGGATGGGAGGAGAAGTGGTGTAGTGGTTATCCTAAAGGAACAGTATGTCAAGAATGTTTTGAAGGTGAAAAGAGTGTCGGATAGAGTGATGTATATGAAGCTGGAAATTGATGGTGTGATGATGAATGTTGTTAGTGCATATGATCCGCTAGTTGGGTGTGCAATAGATGAGAAAGCAAAATTTTGGAGTGAGTTGGATGAAGTGGTGGAGAGTGTCCCCAAGGGTAAGAGAGTGGTGATTGGAGCAGATTTCAGTGGGCATGTTGGTGAAAGGAACAGGGGGATGAGGAGGTGATGAGTAGGTTTGATGTTTAGGAGAGGAATGCAGAAGGTTAGACGGTAGTGGATTTTTTGAAAAGGATGGACATGGCTGTGGTGAATAAGTATTTTAAGACAAGGGAGGAGTATAGGGTGATGTACAAGAGTGGAGGAAGATGCACACAAGTGGATTATGTCCCATGCAGGGAAGCCAGTTTGAAGGAGATTGTAGACTGCAAAGTGGTGACAAGGGAAATCGTAGTTAGGCAGTATAGGATGGTGGTCTGTAGGATGACACTGGCGATCAAGAAGAAGAGGAGGAGAGTGAAAGCAGTGCCAAGGATCAAATGGTGGAAAAAAAGGATAACTACTGTAAGGTGGGGTTCAGGGAAGAGTTAAGACAGGCACTGGGTGGCAGTGAAGAGTTATCAGACAGCTGACGTGGTAAGGGAGACAGCTAGAAAGGTGCTTGATTTAACATCTGGACAGAGGAAGGAGGACAAGGAGACCTGGTGGTGGAATGGGGAAGTACAGGAGAGTATACAGAGGAAGAGATTGGTGAAGAAGAAGTGGGATTGCCAGAAAGATGAAGAAAGTAGACAGGAGTACAAGGAGATGAGGCGTATAGTGAAAAGAGAGGTGTCAAAAGCGAAGGATAAGGTATATGGTGAGTTGTATGAAAGGTTGGACACTATGGAGGGAGAAAAGTACCAGTACTGATTGGCTAGACAGAGAAACTGAACTGGAAAAGATGTGCAGCAGGTTAGGGTAATAAAAGATAATGACTCACAAGTGAGGAGAGTGTATTGAAGAGATGGAAAGAGTACTTTGAGTGGCTGATGGATGAAGAGAATGAGAGAGAGAGAAGGTTGGATAATGTGCGGATAGTGAGTCAGGAAGTGCAATGGATTAGCAAGGAGGAAGTAAGGGCATCTATGAAGAGGATGAGGATGTGGAAGCATGGAGGTATTTAGGAGAGATGTCATTGGGGTTTTTAAACAGATTGCTTAAGGAAATCTTGGAAAGTAAGAGGATGTCTGAGGAGTGGAGAAATGTATTGGTACTGATCTTTAAGAATAGGTGTGATGTGCAGAGCTGTAGTAACTACAAAGGGATAAAATTGATCAGCCACTGCATGACGTTATGGGAAAAAGCAGTGAAAGCTAGATTAAGAAGGGAGATGATGATTAGTGAGCAGCAGTATGGTTTCATGCTGGCAAAGAGCATGACAGATGCAATGCTTGCTCTCAGGGTGTTGCTGGAGAAATACAGAGAAGGTCAGAAGGAGTTGCATTGTGTCTTTGTGGACATAGAGAAACCATATGACAGGGTGCCTAGAGAAAAGTTGTGGTATTTTATAACCATGTCGGGAGTGGCATAGTAGTATGTAAGAGTGGTACAAGATATGTACAAGGGCAGTGTGGCAGTGGTGAGATCTGTGGTAGGAGTGACAGATGCATTCAAGGTGGAGGTATAATTACATCAAGGATCAGCTCTGAGCCCTTTCTTATTGGCAATGGAGATGGACAGTTGACAGACAAGATTAGACAGAAGTTCCCGTGGACTATGATATTTGCGGATGACATTGTCATTTGTAGTGAAAGTAGGGAACAGGTTGAGGAGACCCTGAGAGGTAGAGATTTGCTCTAGTTAGGAGAAGCATGAAAGTCAGCAGGACTAAGACAGAATATATGTGTGTGAATGACAGGGAGGACAGAGGAATAGTGAGGATGCAGGAAGTAGAGTTGGTGAAGGTGGATGAGTTTAAATTCTTGGGATCAAGAGTTCAGAGTAATGATGAGGGTGAAAGAGAGATGAAGAAGAGAGTGCAGGCGGGGTTGAGTGGGTGAGGAAAAGTGTCAGGAGTGATTTTGGACAGCCGGGTACCAGTAAGAGTGAAAGAAAAGGTCTACAAGATGGTAGTGAGACCAGCTATGTTATATGGGTTAGAGATGATGGCACTGAAGAAAAGACAGGACTCAGAGCTGGAGTTGGCAGAGTTAAAGATGTTAAGATTTGCATTGGGTATGATGAGGATGGACAAGATTAGAAATGAGTATATTAGAGAGTCAGCTCACATTGAACAGTTTGGAGACAAAGCCAGATGGGCAAGATTGTGCTGGTTTGGACATATGCTGAGGAGGGATGCTGGGTATATTGGGAGATGGATGTTAACAATGGAGCTCCAGGTAGGAGGAAAAGAGGAAGGCTTAAGATAAAGTTTATGGATGTGGTGAGAGAGGACATGCAGGTGGTTGGTGTGACAGAGCAATATGCAGAGGACAGGAAGAAATGGAAACAGATGATCCACTGTGGCAACCCCTAATGGAAGCAGCCAAAAGAAAAATAAGATATATATATATATATATATATATATATATATATATATATATATATATATATAAAAAACTATATACACGTGCACATATACATATGTATGTAAATACACACGCACA